>NC_041391.1:546898143-547007360 GCF_002162155.2 Triticum dicoccoides
CCCTTCGTCGCCGCCCCGTCCAGTCGCCCCGTCATCGCCGCCCCGTCCCGTCGCCTCGTCGTCGCCTCACCGGTGAGCTCACCCCGGCCGCCATGTCCACACACACACACACTACACACACACACACACACATTATAGAATTTTAGTTATAGAATTTTTTCTGTTTTTTAGTTATAGAAATGTTAGAAATTATTCTGTTTTGTAGTTATAGAAATATTAGAAATGTTAGTTATATAGAAATGTTATAAAGTTTTTCTGTTTTTTAGTTATATAGAAATGTTATAAATGTTATAAATATTAGAAATATTATAGAAATGTTAGTTATACAATCAGAAATGTTAGAAATTTTAGAATTAGTTTTATTTAATTAGATGAATTAAATTAATGTCAAATTGTTAGAATTTGCATATATATAGAATTTTAGTTATCACAATCCAATGATTTAAAAAATGTTACTTTGTGTGGGCATATAGTATTTGTTCTCGACAATATGCCCGGCCCACATCCTCGCCGTCGACCCGTTCGCGACGACGTCCTGCTTCAGAGGACCCATGTCCGGGAATGGGCTCCGCCGGGCTGGCACTGGGAGGTGCTACCTGGAGGGGCACGCCGCTTGGTGACGAACCCGGCCTTGGGTCCCGTCATCGACCCTGATCTCCTTTGGTGGCGTTTGTCTTGGCCACATTCGGTGCAGAGGGAGCCGGTGCCGCCGGAGGTGGTGTGTCGCCATGTCAGGGAGGAGGACGAGCACGTCCATCGCTACATGGCTGCTATGGACGTCAGGTTCTCCAATACTTGGCAGGTTCTTTGGGCAGATGACCGGAGATATTGATCCTGTGATGGTTCCTTCTCTTTGGGTCTCCACCGCCGGTGCCCCAGGAACCGCCAGTGGCCTAGATTCTTCTGTAGTACTCGATCCTTATTAGGTACCTAGCCAGTGATGTATTCGATATATAACGCGATGTATTCGAGATTATATATATTAAGACGATGATGTATTCGAGATTATATATTAATCGAGATGATGCATATATATATGTATTATGTACTATATGTATAATTCAGTTTTTCCTTATTGATTGCATCCATGCATTATAATTTGAATACTAAATTGTTTCATATTTCTTATGTATTAGTTAAGTAAAAGCTATGGCGGACAATACCGGCAGAGAGAGAGAAGAGGAATTGTTCGACATCATACGCAGCCCTCACAGGCTAGATGATCTGAATGAAGCAGATGACGGCTCCCAATATCTGAACAATACCGGAGAGGGTGATGAAAAGATATTTGATCTCGACGACCGAGCTGATGAAGTCATGAACTATGATTATGATTATGATGACATAGACAATGTTTATGATGACACAGACAATGTTGATCTTCAAATAACAAAGACTACCGGCGAGGTATATTTATATAAGCAGGCATCATGGTGACCATCACATGTTTTTTATTGAAGATATATTAACGAATCGATCTTTCTTCTTTCAGCCCTCCGGATCGAGCAAAACTGCTTCTACAGACAGCAGGACAAAGCGAGGCCCGGGCAGATTGTTGAAGGAGGGTGTAAGGTACAACATCGAATCCACCAAACCTAGTGACGGACCCCTCATGTCTAAGAACATTACAAACAAGTGGACTCATCAGTGCGGAGTTCTTATGAAGGACAAACTCCCGATCTCCATTCAAGAATGGAAAGAGCAAAAGACTAAACATCCAGGTGTTACTTGGGTCGACGATAGAGCCAAAAAAGACCTTTGGGAATCTCTGATGGAACATTTCACCCTACCAGATCATTTCACTAAAGCAGATGTGGAGAAAGTCAAGGGCGCTGCTCTTAAGAAGATGGCAATTGCATTCAACACCCACAGAAAACTGTATGGACTCACTGTAGAAAGGAAGACTCCAAAATTCATGGGAACACTGGAGAAGCAAAGAGAACACTTGGACGATTTCGTGAAATTCAAGGATTCAGAATTATCTAAGGAACGGTCGATAAAAAACAAGGCAAATGCCGCAAAAAAGACGCAGTTCCATAGGCTGGGTCCAGGTGGCTACGCGGTGGGAATGCCTAAGTGGGATAAGTTATAGCAAGAGATGGAGGATGCAGGGGTCACTTCGGTTACTAGGAGCTGGCCCCCCAGGTGCAGAACTTGGTTCTATGCGCATGGGGGGCGTTGGACCCGAAGACATGCCTGGTTTCGCAGAAGGCAAATCTAAAAGGAGCCAAACAAAAGATACTTGACGCAATAGAAGAAGCTCGAATAGGGGTGTTCACACCCAACAGAGAGAACGACGAGCTTACGCGTGCCCTGGGAAATCCTGAACACCCGGGAAGAGCATGAGGCAAGGGCGTTATTCCCTGGTATGAGGGTTTTTTAGAGTGGAGCGACGACTACATGAGCCGTGCAAGAAAGAAGATGGAGGAGGAGGAGAAGAGGAAGCTAGAGGAGGAGCAGAGGAAGCAGGACGCAGAACGCCTTCAAGGCCTAGAAGCAAGGCACGTGAACTTGGCACTCAAATTCCAGCAGCAGTAGCAGCAGCAGATCGACTCACTTAGCCAGGAAAGGGGGTCTCAGCAATGGCAGCAGCAAGCGGGTGATCGTCCAGCTTTGGATAGCATCGTCCCATCCATGCCGAGAAGCAACATTGGTTCTGCCCCGGGCGACACACTGCTGGATACATACCCTGTGGACGACTTCATAGAGAACACAAACTGTGAGCTACACTCCAAAATGAAGAACATATCCATGAAGGTGGCGGACGGTGCTGCTTTTACAATTACCCCCGAAGCAACCTTCCATTGCATCCCGATTCTAGAGGGCTATGCTCGTGTCTTGGTTGATGAAGTGGTGGACCCATATTCGGGGCTACAACTTGACATTCCTGGAGTTGAAGACGAGCGCACACTGGGAGAGGCCATACATTGTATCATCCTATGGAGAAAGGATTGCATCATCTTTTGAAGTCCACCGACACCACATCGTCTGCCGACTACTCCTCGAGGTCCGCCACTGAGTCAGCAGACTCCCGCTCATCCAAGTCCACGAACGCGCGAGCCAACTCCTCCTCCAAGTCGCCACCTCCTCCAAGTCCCCGAACACGTGAGCTGACTCCTCCGGTTTCAAGTCTGGCACAGCGTTAGGCCACTTCTCCGGTTTCAAGTCTGGCACTGTGTCAGGCCACACCACCTGCTTCAAGTCCGACACATCGTCAGGCCACTTCTCCTGCTCCAACTCAGCCACGTCAGCCGTCTCCGCCTTCTCAGCAATCGCAGAAGAGACACGCCGCAGCTATGGTGCGTAGCGGTACGAGTCGAGGTAGTTCAGGAAGTACAGGCGGAGACAAGCGATATAAATATGGTCCAAGCCTCGCTCCTCTTCCTTAGAGGCCTTATGAGATGATCGAGGAGCAAACACAGCCATAGTGCAGGCCCAAGTGGACGCCCATTTTGCACCGAAACCGACACCGCCGCCAAGGGAGAAAGTGCCTGAGGAAAAGATTGACCACTTCATTCGTATGGCTAAAGCACCAGCTCCCAAGCCTGTTGACTCAGACTATGAGCGCCAAATCAGGAAGTCACATCGAGCACGACTACAAAAGGAAGCGAGCTCGAGCTCGAGCCAACAAGCAGCGGGCAAAAAATGCGGGAAAACCATTCCCCAACTGGGAGAACAGGCGGCCCTATCGATCCCCCCGCTTGTTGTCCCAACAACACATGAGAGGAGGCCGCGCGCCCAATATTATTGTGGGCAAACCGTTAACGTTCCCCAGCTAGGCGATGTGGTAATAACGGAGGAGCATATAATGCAAGCTGAAATGCTCAAGATCTCTGTTGGACAACTCCTCAAAATTGAGCCCATGTCTCCGCTTAGAGAGGAGGAAATAAAACGAAAATATGTCCGGGGCCAACCTTTGGTCGAGCAAGACAAGGTCAAGAACCTCCCAACGAGAATGTATGAATTGCATTAATGGTACATGAACATTACCAAGATTTCCAATCGTGAGTCCCTCATGGTGAATGTCAAGGCGGAGCATCACTTCCATGAGAAAGCTCTGTGCATTGAGTATTCAGAACTATTTCAGTTATACAATCAAGACGCACTCGACAAATCTATCGTCAGTTGCTATTGTCTGTAAGTGATTTCTTTCTGTAATTTTTGATCAATCATTACATGTAATTATCCTCACTATATATTCTTTTTTGTTGTATTATATGCAGGATGAAGATGTATGAAATGAAAAAAATCTGGACGCTATGGCATTGGGTTCATTGACCCAAATACCATTAATGCGTACACATGGAATCTTGCAACTTCTCAAGCAAGTGTAGAGGAAAGCATGCTAGAGTTCTTGAAGCGCATCAATACCAATGAAGATATACTACTTACTTACAACTTCCTGTGAGTCACACTGTCTTGTAATACAAATTCTGTTTTTGCTTACTAGCTAGCTAGATGTTACTAATTAAGTGTATACGGTTTACGATAGTTGATTAATTTTATGCACATGCCCGCTTAATTAAGACACGCAAACGTGTGCGCATGCAGTTTCCACTGGATCTTGTTAGATATTAAAGTTGACAAAGGAACACTTGAAGTACTAGACTCACTACTTAAAGAAGATAAAGACTACACCATCATGAAGGGGATAGTCAACAGGTAATTTCAATCATTATTAACTATATCTCGGCCTATTATTAGTTCATCATTTCCTGATATGAACTATTTAATAACCCCTTTATTAATTTTCTTTGCCGGCGGGCAGGGTTGGGCAAAGTTCATCAAGGTGACTCCAGGCAAATGGCCAAAAAAGTTGTTTTGGCATCGACCAAAGGTACGTAATTAAGTAGTACTAGCTAGCTACCATCTCTTTAATTCTTGTTTCAATACCATTAATTAATTATCATGCTTGATTAATCATTATCTGATTCAATTCCATTTTAAAGGCCCTGAAGCAGGCGCTGGGGAATGATCTGTGTGCATTCTATGTTTGAGAGAATATTCGCATGATGGCGTCCAAAAGGAGCAGATCTCAAAGACAGGACTGGGTACGTTTGTCAGAACACTATTCACACCTTTATCGATATCTTGTCAAACAACTAATACACATGCATATTGATCTCCTTCTTAACAGTTCAGAGAGGTGCTGGATAAGCTCCTATCAGCGGACCGCATACTAGCACTTCAAGAGGAAATAGCCGGATTTTTGCTGAACCGGGTCATAGATCCCAAAGGAGAATACTATTACCCGCTACCGCCCCCATGAACCACTTGTCATCGTGCTCCGAAGGCACCAAGGCAACATGTAGGAGAAATTGTATATGTATATACATGTGTATGTGTGAATAATTAATGGTGTTGGTTGTGAGACATTCAATGATATATATTTATATATACATGCGGTTCTACGTACGAGAAAATCTATTTATATATATGCATAACATGTACAATTTGTACTATCGTGAAATACCAGCAAACAAAAAAGAATTAAATGGAAAATAAAGCCAACCCCCCCCCCAAACATTTAGTACTGGTTGGTGTTACCAACCGGTACTAATGTCCTACACGCACCCGGGCCTGGCTCGTGCCACGTGGTGACACTTTAGCGCCGGTTCATGACGAACCGGTACTAAAGGGGGGGACCTTTAGTCCCCACTCTTTAGTGTCGGTTGCCAAACCGGCACTAAAGGCCGGTTCTTCACTAGTGATAATCCATGGACTCAACCTTAGTCATAAAGTACTACGCGCATGCTCCTAGGGGTAGGTTGGTAGGAGTTAACCATCGCGCGCCCCTGACCTTCACGCAAAGATAAACAATCAAAATACAATGCGCGTCAATTTAGTTACATAGTTAGTAGACCATACGTGCATGCTTCGGGAATCACAAACCTTAACACCAACATCCTTACTAAACACAACCATCTACTAGTACGTCCCACATATTATCACCTCTACATCGCAAAACTATTACAAGGAATCAAACATATCATATTCAATGATCCACAAGTTTATGTAGGATTTTATGACTAACCATGTGATTGACCAATTCCTGCCATCTCTCTAAATTGATATAAGTGAAGTAAGAGAGTTTAATTATTTCTACAAAAGATATGCCCACGCTCTAACAAATATAAGTGAAGCAAAAGAGCATTCTACAAATGGCGGTTTTCTATGTGAAGAGAAACAGGCAATCCAGACTTCAAATGATATAAGTGAAGCACATGAAGCATTCTATAAAGCCAAACTCGAACGATTTAAGTGAAGTGCAATGAGCATTCTATAAATCAACCAAGGACTATCTCATACCAGCATGGTGCATAAAATAAAAATGAAAACTAAATGCGAAAGACACTCCAAGACTTGCACATATCGCATGAACGAAACGAATCCGAAAACATACCGATACTTGTTGAAGAAAGAGGGGATACCTTCCGGGGCATCCCCAAGCTTAGACGCTTGAGTCTCCTTGAATATTTACTTAGGGTGCCTTGGGCATCCCCAAGCTTGAGCTCTTGCCTCTCTTCCTTTTCCTCATATCAAGTCATCCTCGATCGAACACTTCATCCACACAAAACTTCAACAGAAAACTCGGTAAGACCCGTTAGTATAATAAAGCAAATCACTACTCTAAGTATTGTAGCAAACCAAATCATATTTTGTTTTTGCATTGTGTGTAATGTAATATAGCTTTTCCATGTCTTAATCCACTGATATAAATTGATAGTTTCATCAAAACAAGCAAACTATGCATCAAAAACAGAATCTGTCAAAAACAGAACAGTCTGTAGCAATCTGAACATTCACCATACTTCTGGTACCCAAAAACTTCTACCAAAATTAGGAAACATAAACAATTTGTACAGAAAAACAGTGCAAAAAGAATCAGAACTATTTGACATTCCAGCAAAAAATGTAAAATCACGCACTACAGCCAAAGTTTCTGTCCTGCACCGTACAAACCAACAAGCATTGTAAACATCCTAAAGGCAAACCTTGGCACATTATTTTTATAATACAGGGGAATTGTACAAGGTGATAATTATTTTTGTTGAAATGTTTCTGTAATCAAGATTCACAAAGTTTCCATGAGCATGAACAAAGTTCAAGGAGCTCTCCCACTTCAACAATGCAAAGTTTTGGGTTCCCCTCTTTATTTTTGTGTTTTTAAACTAAATATAAAAGGACTCAACAGAAATAAATGACTCTCTAAAACTTCCGGGTTGTCTCCCAGGCAGCGCTTTCTTTAAAGACATTAAGCTAGGCATATATGCTCAAGTAATGGATCCACCCGGATCCCAAGGTATATCAAAGCCAATTTTAATTAACAATGATTTGTAATTTAGTAGTGAGCACAAAGTAACATATATCGTGCAACAACGAAGTCTAACTCTCTTCCTATGCATCGGCATGTCATAAAAGAACAATTCATGCACACATAGTAAAGGCCAATGCATAGTACCAACAATTTCTTTCAATTTTATCATATTGGAAACATAGAGAGGTGGAGATATAGTTCCTCTCTCATAATAATTGCAACTAGGAGCAGCAAGCACATGCATATTATATCTATCAAAATCATCATGTGTAGTAGTAAAAGGCAACCCATCAATGTAATCCTTAATAAGCACAAACTTCTCCGATATAGTGTAGTCGAGACAATTCAAAAAGATAATAGGACTATCATGCATGGGTGCAATAGGAAAAATTTCATGTTTAACATAAGGAACTATAGCAAGTTCATCTCCATAAGAATAATTCATATTGGCATCTTGGCCACAAGCATAGCAAGCATCATCAAAAAGGGATATTTCAAGAGAATCAACGGGATCATAACAATTATCATAGCAATCATCCTTCGGTAAGCACGAAGGGGAATTAAACAATGTATGAGTTGAAGAGTTACTCTCATTAGAAGGTGGGCACGGGTAGCTAATCCGCTCTTCCTCATCATCTTTTTCAGCCAATGGGCTCACAGTTTCATCAATTTCTTCTTCCATAGCTTCCTGCAAAATATTAGTCTCTTCTTGGACAACGCAAAATTTCTCAATATATAGTTTAACATAGGCATTAGAAGCATAATTATCATAACAATATTCAAGTATGGCAAATTTTGAGATTTGTAGAGAGTAGCAATATACTTTTCAATCAAAGAAGCAATTTCATAAGCATCCTTAAAAGCAACAAATTCTTCAATTTGTTGAACATCATAGTAATTATAAACACCCTTAGCATACGAAGACATGGTCCCATTATCAATAAACTCACATTGGTAGGGAAGGTGTTTCTTAGGATTTTCAGAACAACAAGTAACATCATATATTTCACATAAATTCCAAGCATAGCATTGCAAACGATGAATTTGATCAAGTAAAAGTTTCCCTTTTTCAGATATACGGTGTCGCACATAACAAGCATGCTCATCTAAAGATTTGCCCTCAACTAAGCTAGTGGAGGTTTCAGCACGAGCACAAAGGAATCGAAGATGATCCAAGTAAAAGCTTCAGGAGTGTGATAAATTTTGAGTGGTTCTTCAACCATTGGTTCAGTAGGTACAACTATTTTTTTTGGTATTTTGTGTTTTCTACCCATAACTAAAGATAGAAAAAAACTAAGAACAACAAATAAAAATTACTTAGTGATAAAGCAAACAAGCACACACGAGAATATTCACCCCACGCTATGACTCCCCGGCAACGGCGCCAGAAAAAGGTCTTGATAACCCACAAGTGTAGGGGATAATTGTAGCCTCTTTCGATAAGTAAGAGTGTCAAACCCAACGAGGAGCTAAAGGTAGAACAAATATACTCTCAAGTCCTATCTGCCACTGATATGACTCTACGCATGCTTAGTGTTCGCTTTACCTAGAACAAGTATGAAACTAGAAGTGCTTTGTAGGTATGATAGGATAGGTTTGCAAGATAATAAAGAGCACATAAATAAAAGATGGGGGCTGTTTAGATAAAGAAGCAATAAATTAAATATAGCGAGTGTGGAAAAGTGGTGGTAGGAGTTGTGAAATTGTCCCTAAGCAATTGACTGCGTTACTAGACCGGTAATCACTATTGCAATTCTATTTGAGGGAGAGGCATAAGCTAACATACTTTCTCTACTTGGATCATATGCACTTATGATTGGAACTCTAGCAAGCATCCGCAACTACTAAAGATCATTAAGGTAAAACCCAACCATAGCATTAAAGTATCAAGTCCCCTTTATCCCATACGAAAACTTACTCGGGTATGTGCTTCTATCACTCATGCCACCCACCATAAGCAAATCATAAACATATTGCAAACCTTGCAGCAGGAATCCCTCAAGCTTGCCCGACATGGAGAGCGCCATAGGACAGCATCAATAATAAAACATGCAACTCAAACCAATCATAGCAATTCATCAATTACCGATAGGACAACGAATATCTACTCAGACATCATAGGATGGCAACACATCATTGGATAATAATATGAAGCATAGAGCACCATGTTCAAGTAGAGGGTACAGCGGGTTGCGGGATAGTGGACCGCTGAATATAGATGGGGGAAGGTGATGGAGATGTTGGTGGAGATGATGGAGGTGTTGGTGTAGATCACGGTGATGATGATGGCCCCCGGCGGTGCTCCGGCACCACCGGAAGCAAGGGGGAGAGAGGCCCCCTTCATCTTCTTCGTCCTTGACCTTCTCCCTAGATGGGAGAAGGGTTTCCCCTCTGGTCCTTGGCTCCCATGGCATCGGAGGGGCAAGAGCCCCTCCAAGATTGGATCTATCTCTCTGTTTTTGCGTTCTGGGATTCTGCCCTAGCACCATTTCTTTTATATTCGGAGATCCGTAACTCCTATTGGATTGAAACCTTCGCCCAGATCTTTTTCCAAAAATTAGCTTTCTTGCGGCCAAAGAAGGGCATCAACCGCCTTACGAGGGGCCCACGAGGGTGGGGCGCCCACCTGGAGTGGGTGTGGGCCCCTATCTCGTGGCCACCTCGGGCACTGTCTTGCGTTGATTTTACTTCCCAAAAATCACAAATATTCCAAAATAATTTTCCGTCCGTTTTTTATCTCGTTTGGACTCCATTTGATATGCGGTTTCTGCGAAACATAAAACATGCAATAGACAAGAACTGGCACTGGGCACTGGATAAATATGTTAGTCCCAAAAATAATATAAAAAGTTGTCAAAAGTACATGAAAGTTGAATAATATTGGCATGGAACAATCAAAAATTATAGATACGGCAGAGACGTATCACGCCCGCTGCTCATTCAGTAAGCCAGGATCATCGGACACCTATGAGCACCTTCGAGAAACTGAGACGGCATGAAACGGTAAGGCCGCGCTTGGGAGCTTTGGTTTATTTCAAATATGTATTAACATACAAGTGTAATTTACTCGTCATTGGAAACAACACATAAAATACAGGCGTAATGAAACCGAGGGATCGAGGTCTGTAAGTAAACCGGCGGGTTACGCGTGTAATTTGATAGACCAGTGTATATTTTATGAGCACTGCTATATGGACGACATTACCAGACGATACATGCATGACCTACGTATCATGCCATCCATGGGCAAGGCTGAAACAGTAGCTAACGGCTGGATTAGCAATTGTCCGAGTGTCGTTCAGCGTTTTTATCGTGTGTGAAGTACTTCTGATATTTTACTAGTCAAAATCGACCAACCAAGCGCTTCGCCCGAGATCATCTGCTTTTATTTACAAGCGTCAGTTTTACAAGCGGTTTTGGTTGGAAAACGACGATCCAATCACGGCCTAATATCATGAGTTGGTCAGAAGATCATATGGTTTCACGTCTAACCTACCCGACTTGTCGTATATGCTATGAATGAAACATAAGACGATGAACTTCTTAAGCACGGAAACAACAGAAGAGGATGATCTTCTTAACAAGCAAATCACTGGCATTAGATCAACATGCAAAACAATACGAAGCATTATTCTCATGAGGCACGGTGAACAGCTCGTGATGTTGCATGCCACAACATTCCAAGCTCAACTTTGCAATCAAACACAAGGCCTAGCATTACATAGACAATATGCAGAACAAACTCTTAACACAGGAATATCTCAGTAGAGTAACTATTTACTTCTAAACTGAACACAGGAATAGGAAAAAACATTCGACGCTGCTCACAACAAGGGCGTCCCACTCAGAAATATCAAATGCATGTCTTCTGGCTAACATCAATGAGCAAATTTTGACAAGGTTTTCCAATTCCAATATATTAAACTAGCATCTTCTTGCTAACATCAATAATTAAACTTTGACAAGCTTTTCCCATTCAAAATATGTAATGGCTATGATCGTGGAGTCCTGTCGTACCTTCTTACTTGTTTGGGCACTTTTTGCCCAGTGCACTCCACGTGTTGTAGAATTGCCAATGCTCTCTGCAGACTAGTCATGTCACCAGCGTCTAATAATACTCTGTAAAGCTTCTCGGTCATTCCAACTCGACCCAGTAATGCAGCAGTTTGCCTTGGACACATTGGCTCCTTTTGTGCAGTTCAACTAAAATCGAAGTCAGAATAAAACCGAGCTTTAATTTTGATATCCATGTAAGCAACAATAGGTATAAGAGAAACAATTACTGAGAAATAACGGTTGATGGCTTGCACTCCCAGAAGAAAAGCATCTATTGATCTACCTTATCTTAATGGGAAACAAAGAAGGAGAGTAGCAATTCTCCATGAGTGTGATTCATTCATATTGACTGAGACATTATCTTAACAATGCCTTGTTTCAACATGTATAAAGAACGAAAAAGCAGAAAAGTACCATTCCTAAAACAATGCAACTGATTCATTTTAACAGAGACATTATCTTAACAATACCTTGGTTAAACATGTAGAAAGAACTACAAAGCAGGATAGTACCTTTCCTAACAAGTGTTGTAGTTTTGAACTAAGATTAAGTAGTTAATTAATTCTGAGAGTGGCGTTGCTTAATTTTACCAGCGGCATTAGATTAACGAAAAGCATAAACAGTTCCAGGGGAGAGTGGGCGCAACAACAATATGTGCTTCCATCTACTTATAAAAGGGGGTGATGCAGAGTTTGTTGTAACAAAGCAACAAGCATCATGTCTGGGTTGGTCCCATTTTTGTTCACTACTTAATGGGAAAAGACAACAATACAATAGCTTCAATTCAACATTTATTTAAAACAGTACCAATACAAGTAGTACAACATCTCAAAGCACACTGCACAATCATGTGGATGAAGGCCTGTACTGACCTTTCATGAGAACACCAGGATAAAATACGAATCTGCCAACACGAATAGGAAATCCAATCTCGTTTTGTGCAGTTGCACTGAAATCAAGCGAAGTGTTTCGCATAGCGAAGCAAAATGTTGCGATAGCAACAAGTTGAATAGATATCCCTGTTTAAACAGAGGCAAAAAAGGAATCAATAACTGGCAAATAAAGGAGGATGAAACATGCGACCAGAAAAATGGTAATCCCGCCAATCCCTAACAAGTGTTGCAGTTTTGTAATAAGATTCAGTAGTTAATTCTGAGAGTGGCATTGCGTAATTTTACCAACGGCAATAGATTAACAAAAAGCATAAACAGTTCCAGGGGTGAGTGGGTGCAAGAACACCATGTTCTTCCATCTACTTATAAAGGGGGTGATGCAGAGTTTGTTGTAACAAAGCAACAAGCATCATGTCTGGGTTGGTACCATTTTTGTTCACTACTTAATGGGAAAAGAGAGCAATACAATAGCTTCAATTCAACATTTATTTAAAACAGTGCCAATACAAGTAGCACAGCATCTCAAAACACAATGCACGATCATGTGGATGAAGGCAAGTACCAACCTGTCATGACACTCAAAGATCAACTACGAATCTGCCAACACGAATAGGAAATCCAATCTCATTTTGTGCAGTTGCACTGAAATCAAGCAAAGTGTTTCGAGTAGCGAAGCAAAATGTCGCAATAGCAACAAGTTGAATCGATACCCCTGTTTTAACAGAGGCAAAAAAGGAAACAATTACTTGCCGATAAAGGAGGATGAAACAAACAGTGACAGAAAGAAGCATCTAACTTATCTTGGATGGAAAACAAAGTAGGATAGTAGCATTTCTAAAACGGTTGCATTGATTCATATTAACAAAGACATTATCTTAAAACAACATTCGTTAAAAAAAATGTAATTTACTTTTAACAGTGGCATTGCTTCAATTTTTCGGCAGCATTCTTAGATTAACAATAGCAAAATAGTTGTATGAGACATGCCAGCACCATGTGCGTCCACATGTATAAATGGGTGATGCAGAGTATGTAGCCAAGCAACATATATGCCTTGGTCCCATATTTGTTCTCTTTGAACCTTTTTCCTATGTGAGGGCAGCAAATCTAGTCATGCACAAACTACCCGGCCCCCCAGTTTCTTTCCCTTTTCAACAAAGAGATCGGTTCCTTACAGATGTGTGTACTGGGTTACCCCCTTTTTGCCTTTTCGACCAACAAAGCGGCTGGATAGCCAATCTATACTACTTTCCGTCCCTCCTTTCCTCATTGAACCACGTCCTAGATTCTTGCTCCAGCCCACCGCACCCTTCCTTCCTCTTTGAACCAAGACCTAGATTCGACTACAGATCGAAAAAGATCCACATGCAGCTAGAGCCACGACGGTTTCAAAGAAACTTACACCTTAGGGTCATCGGGATGTGGCAAGGCGTGCGGTGGGAGGCCGGATCTGCCCACACTACGTACGACAGCGAGGAAGAAGGGGTCGGTGGCCTTCCCGCACAGGCGCTGGGTGAAAGAGAACAACATAGCCGGCAGTGGATTGCTTCCCTCACCGAAGGCGATAGAGTGAATGCTGCACCTCCTCCCCTTCCCGGTGCGACGGGATACGGACGCCTCCTTAACCAGTTGTGAGGGGAGAGAGAGAGACAAGAGGCCAACGCAGTCTTGTTTACATCTGGTGAAGAGAGGGTGAGAGACTGTGAATATAGCAAACCCTAGCAAATGAACGCTGAGCATCCAGCGTGTATACATATATGTAGTGCAGCGAGAGTGTGGAGAGTGCAAACCCTAGCGAACAAGCGCTGAGGCTCCAGCTTATATATATACTATTGTAGTATGGACTGAGCTCCGGTGCCTTCACTGCACCTGCTTTTGGCTGTATGATAGAGCCAGACACATTTTGGGCCCACCTGTCGTAAACCCAAAGGCAGGTGCACTAAGTCAATGAAGTTGCGTCCATATAGTACTCTCATGGAGTGGTTTTCTTATTCTCTCCATAACAATCATTTTAAATTGTGTAAGTACGAAATGAAACTCTTTATTTAACGTACAGTGAACAAAACTACTACTACTTCCCATGAACTAACGATCCATGCCCACGCGTCCTGGTCGCACTTCATGTCCTTCACGTGAGGTACACTACCCTCCCTTAAGTGAACAACCACACATGCACCAAATTATCGGAAACGTGTGAGAGTGTGTACAAATAAATAATTTTAATTTAAATTATCGGATTGGTTTGAGAGTATTACAAAGTTTGACTTCAGTCAAATCTGATATGCGGAGTAAATAAAAATGGAGGGCTACTACGTCCATCCAGGTTTTTAGTCCACACCATTTTTTATATCAAAGTTAATAGCTGGACAAATAAAATTACAGGGGAGCTGGAGACAAATTTGTGAGAAGGCTTAGAGATCAATACAAAACTTATGCTCTTAGTACCAACGTCGATCCTTCTTCGAGCAAACATTTGGTTCATAGCCAATTGTGTGATAAAATTGCACCAACGTGAAAGACGACTGTGTCTCCAACGCAACCAAGGTGAACGGACGAAGGATATCATCTTTGTGCGTAACAAGCAAAGAGCACTGATGGAAGACAGCTTGTTTTTCATTGAAAATCGATCAGCTTCACCAGCCGGCGCAACCATGCACTACAAAAAAGACACATCCGTGAAATTTTGGGCCGAACGAAATTTTTTTCTATCATACATATGACACTTCTAAGACGATAATTGTGACAAAACCCAGTATCATCATAGATGTGGTGGGCTCCTACTTCTATGACAAAAAATCATGATAGAAAATGGGATTTTCATCCTCGGCGGGCCGGAGACGCAGCTGCATGACATTCTTTGGGCCGTCCATGACGGAAAAAACCATGGCAGAAGCGAGGGGGAGGAAAATTTCAGGGAGTTGCCAGTTACAGTGGGAGGTCTGGGGCCGAGCGATGCGCGTTTCTCTCATACACGTACGCGCATGTGTGCGAGGTGTTGGCTCTAACTGAACCCGAGCGAGGCGTTGGGCTATAACTGAACCCAAGCGATTGCACTGCAGGCTACGCGTTACTGAACCCGAGCGATCGATCGATGGCTGTTAACTGAACCCGATGGAGCGATTCCTTCGCTACTGCTGCTAACTAAAGCCAATCGATTGGATGAACAGTGAGCGTTGCATGGGGGGTGGATGAACAGTGAGCAGTGGCATTGCCTCTGGATGAACAGGACCCCGTGGTGTGGAGGGCTGGATGAACAGTAGACGGTGGAGGGGTGGCCGTGGAGGGGTGGTTGAACAGGACCTCATGGTGTGGAGGGCAGGATGAACAGTAGATGATGGAGGGGTGCCCGTGGAGGGTTGGTTGAATAGTAGCCAGTGGAGTAGCGTGCGGTGGAGGCTGGATGAACAGGAGCCCGTGGAGGCTGGAGGAGGTCGACGGTAGCCCGTGGAGGCTGGAGGAGGTCGACGGTGGAGAGGAACAGTATCCTGTGGAGTCCCGTTTTGCGGTATGACACACCCCTCCCGATGAACAGGACCCCCGTTTCGACCGTAGCACTCCAACACAAGTACGTTTCGTTCGTTTTGCGGTACGCCACACCCCTCCCGATCAATAGGACCCCCGTTTAGAACGTAGGAGGTCCGTTTCCTCCGTTTTGCGGTATGCCACACCCCTCCCGATCAACAGGACCCCCGTTTCGACCATAGGAGGTTCGTTTCCTCCGTTTTGTTGTACGCCACACCCCTCCCGATCAACAAGACCCCGTTCCGAATGTAGGAGGTCTGTTTCCTCCATTGTGCGGTACGCCAGGCCTCGTTTCCATCTCCTGTTCCGTCCAAGCCCTCCTGATGAACACGACCACGCATTCCGTTCCGACCCAGCCGGTTAGCTCCCACGCGTTCCGTTGCCTCCCGATGAACACGACGCATTTCGTTGCCTCCCCATGAACACGACGCATTCTGTTGCCTCCCCATGAACACGATGACGACGCTATTTCTCCGTTCCGACCCAGCCATGTACGTATGCGCGAGTAGGCGTTCGAGACCCTGCCCGTATGTACATACGTGGCCGTATTTTCTTTCTTGCACCCTCGCCGCTATACGTACATGTACATGCTACGTGCGCACCTCTACTACGACACGTGCGCGCCTCCACTATGACACGTGCGCACCTCTACATGACCAGTATGTACGTACACGTTCGTGATCAGAATGACAACGCTACGTATGCTTCGACCAGGTGGGGCCTGACTGTCAGGCACTTCCTTACCTGCGAAGATGTAGCTGGTGGGTCCCAGCGGTCAGGGGGGCGAATCGTTTTGTTTTTTTTTCGGACGCACATCCTTGCATGCGAAGATGTAGCTGGTGGGTCCCAGTAGTCAGGGGGGCGAATCATTTTTTTGCCTGGACGCACTTCTTTGCATGCGAAGGTGTAGCTGGTGGGTCCCAGCAGTCAGGAGGGAAACATTTTTTTGCGAAATACGGTGGACCGTCCGGTGGGTCCCTGCTGTCAGGTGGAGGAATCATTATTTTCCGCGTAATAAGGATGCACTTCCTTGCTGCGGCCGTGGACCCAGCTGTCAGCCTCTCCACGTACAGTCCACGTCCGATGGAAGTCGTTCCTTGACCACGTTGACCACGCCGTGCCGAGAGCACCAGGGCGGTGGACGACGGCGAGGCCTAGGAAGGGGACGACGCGGAGCCGGTGAAGACGTGGTAGTGGATGCCCACGCGGATAGGAGTATGAGTATTCACTCGTTCGGCTGCGGTGTGAGGTTGTCGTCGCTGCAGGGCCTGGCCAGCGGTGGGTATAGTAGGGGGCGGTGAGGCCTCCGCGGCAGCATAGCCGGCCATGGGAGGCAGGAGCAGGTGGAAAGACCGGCGCTGCTTTGGGCGGCTGGAGCAAGAAGACCAGAGGTTGAAGAAGCACTACGGCAGTTGGATGGACATCGTACGGTCACAGGAGCTAGAATCGTTCATATTGACAAAGTTGACAAAGCCCTCCGTCCCCGTCAACTTCGTAGACCCACAAGTTAGCCTCCCACCAAGGTGAGTCCCAGCTAGTAGGGGGAGTATTCATTTTTTGTGCGTAATAAAGAGGCACTTCCGGTGGGTCCGAGCTGACAGCGGGGGGAACGTTTTTTTCGCGAAATACGGTGGCCCGTCCGGTGGGTCCCAGCAGTCAGGGGGGAAATGTTTTTTTTTTGCGAAATAAGGTGGCCCGTCCGGTGGGTCCCTGCTGTCAAGGGGAGGAATAATTATTTTGCGCGTAATAAGGAGGCACTTCCTTGCGGCTGCCGTGGACCCAGCTATCAGCCTCTCCACGTACAGTACTCTTCCGATGGAAGTCGGTCGTTGACCACGTTGACCACGCCGCGCCGAGAGCACCAGGGCGGTGGACGACGGTGACGCCTAGGAAGGGGACGGCGCGGAGCCGGGGAAGATGCAGCAGTGGAAGCCCGCACGGAGAGGAGTACGAGGGTTCATTGGTTCGGCTGCGGTGTGAGGTTGCCGTCGCCGCAGAATAACAGGGGGTGTGGGTGAGTGGAGGGATGGCCTGGCCAACGGTGGGAGTAGTATGGGGGTGGTGAGGCCTCCGGGGCAGCACAACCGGCCACGGGAGGCAGGAGCAGGCGGCACGATCGGCGCTGCTTTGGGCGGCTGGACCAAGAAGACCAGAGGTTGAAGAAGCACTACGGCCGTTGGATGGACATCGTACGGTCACTGAAGCTAGAATCGTTTATATTAACTAAGTTGATAAAGCCCTTGGTACGCTCCAACTTAGTAGGCCCATAGGTCAGCCTCCGAAACGGTGCGCCCCAGATGTCAGGGGGAGGAATCATTTTTTGGGCGGCCGAAGCTAAGAATATCAGAGATTGAAGAACAAGCACGACATCCGTTGGATAGACATCCAATGGCCACTGCTGCTAGAATCATGTGTTGACTATAATAAGTTGACAAAGCCTTGCATACGCGTCAACTTATTTTTTTTAGGGGACGCGTCACTTAGTAGGCTCACAAGTGTATGGCAGAGAACTTATAGCCCATTTGCATTTTGTAAGAATGTACATCCCATTTTTGAATTCTAATGGAATTTACAACAACCCATTTACAGATTGTTAAAAGTACAGCCCATTTTCTAGCTAGGACAACCATTAATAATTTCAACCAACCGTTGAAGACAGAATTCAATAAAATTTCCCACATTTTGATGGGATCCGAAATATTTTTATCTCGAAATTTCTAGTCAGATTAAATATAAATTTTTATTACGTAAAAATCCAACAAAACATTGCGTGCGCAACAATGAAAAATTAAGATTTTCAAAATCCATAAATAATATTTTATAAACTAATTTCGTGTTTGGTGCATTTTTTTAGTTACTGCCCAGTTTTTATAATTACATCCCATTTATTATTTTCAAAGCCCATTTTCCTGTTAAGCCTAATGCATCCCTCCTAGGAAAGATTTGCAGCCCAGCGGGGCGGAGAATAACAAGTTGACCTTGCCTGGGTATTCCTCAAAAAGACGTATAGCTGGGCTAGGCATTTTCATCTTGAAAAAAGTAGTATCTGGGCTGAATATCTGGCCTGGGCTAGATGGGCCACAGCCAGCCCAGTTAATACCCTGCTCTCCTCTGAACAACAACGAAATCATCGCCAAGAAAAACTCTGCAGTGCTCACGCCTCAAAAACACAAATACTGCTCTAGCTGCTTGGTCCCAGCTGTCGGCCGCACCTTGTGCAATTCTCTCACTAATATTGACTACATAGGTTGACGATGGTGTGGGACCGTGATGTCAGGAAACCAGGAGAAAGCAAAAAAATATAGTTGTACATAATAAGGAGGCACTTGCGTACGTACGGCTATGGCCCTAGTGGGTCCCTAGTGTCATCCAGTCAAAATAAAGTCATCTCCTGAATCCTCAAGTTCGTTAACCATGTTAACAATGCTCGATGCCATGGCGAGCGCAACAACTCGAAGGACAACGGAGAGGGCCTCGCGGGCCCTATGGAGGTCTGATACAGCGCCCGCTGCTCATTCAGGAAGCCAGGATTATCGGACACCTATGAGCACCTTCGAGAAACTAAGACGGCATGAAACGGTAAGGGAGCGCTTGGGAGCTCTGGTTTATTTCAAACCTGTATTAACATACAAGTGTAATTTACTCATCATCAGAAACAACGAGTAAAATACAGGCGTAATGAAACCGAGGGCCCGAGGTCTGTCAGTAAAACCGGCGGGTTACGCGTGTAATTTGAGAGACCAATGTATATGGACGACATTACCAGACGATACATGCACGACGTGCGTATCATGCCATCCATGGGCAAGGCTGAAACAGCAGCTAACGGCTAGATTAGCAATCGTCTGAGTGTCGTTCAGCATTTTTATCGTGTGTGAAGTACTTCTGATATTATACTAGTCGAAATCAACCAACCAAGCGCCTTCGCCCGAGACCATCTGCTTTAATTTACAAGCGGTTTTGGTTGGAAAACGATGATCCAATCACGGCCTAATATCATGAGTTGGTCGGAAGATCATATGGTTTCACGTCTAACCTACCCAACATGTTGTATAGGCTATGAATGAACCATCAGACGATGAACTTCTTACGCACGGAAACAATAGAAGAGGATGATCTTCTTAGCAAGCAAATCACTGGCATTAGATCGACATGCAAAACAATATGAAGCATTATTCTCAGAAGGCATGGTGAACAGCTCGTGATGCTGCATGCCACAAGATTCCAAGCTCAACTTTGCAATCAAACACAAGGCCTGGCATTACATAGACAATATTCAGAACAAACTCTTAACACAGGAATATCTCAGCAGAGTAACTATTTACTTCTAAACTTAACATAGGAATAGGAAAAAACACTCGACGCTGCTCACAGCAAGGGCGTCCCACTCAAAAATATCAAATGCATGTCTTCTGGCTAACATCAATGAGGAAATTTTGACAAGGTTTTCCAATTCCAATATATTAAACTAACGTCTTCTTACTAACATCAATGATTAAAATTTGACAAGCTTTTCCCATTCAAAATATGTAATGCCTATGATCGTGTCCTGTCGTAGCTTCTTGTACTTGTTTGGGCACTTTTTGCCCAGGGCACTCCACGTGTTGTTAAAATGCCAATGGTCTCTGCAGACTAGTCATGTCGCCGGTGTCTAATAATACTCCGTAAAGCTTCTCGATCATTCCATCTGTAATGTACCGCAAACAGTGACTGCTTCTTTCTGCAAAGTGGAACGACCAACTGGACCCAGTAACACAGCAGTTTGCCTTGGACACATTGGCTCCATTTGTGAAGTTCAACTAAAATCGAAGTCGGAATAAAACCGAGCTTTAATTTTGATATCCCTGTAAGCAACAATAGGTATAAGGGAAACAATTACTGCGAAATAACGGTTGATGACTTGTCTTAATGGGAAACAAAGCAGGACAGTAGCAATTCTCCATCAGTGTGATTCATTCATATTGCCTGAGACATTATCTTAACATTGCCTTGTTTCAACATGTATAAAGAACGACAAAGCAGAAAAGTACCATTCCTAAAACAATGCAACTGATTCATTTTTAAAGAGACATTATCTTAACAATACCTTGGTTAAACATGTAGAAAGAACTACAAAGCAGCATAGTACCATTCCTAACAAGTGTTTCAGTTTGGAACTAAGATTCAGTAGTTAATTAATTCTAAGAGTGGCATTGCTTAATTTTACCAGTGGCATTAGATTAATGAAAAGCATAAACAGTTCCAGGAGAGAGTGGGCGCAACAACAATATGTGCTTCCATCTACTTATAAAGGGGGTGATGCAGAGTTTGTTGTAACAAAGCAACAAGCATCATGTCTGCGTTGGTCCCATGTTTGTTCACTACTTAATGGGAAAAGACAGGAATACAATAACTTCAATTCAACATTTATTTAAAACAGTACGAATACAAGTAGCACAACATCTCAAAGCACACTGCACAATCATGTGAATGAAGGCATGTACTAACCTTTCATGAGAACACCAGGATAAAATACAAATCTGCTAACACGAATAGGAAATCCAATCTCGTTTTGTGAAGTTGCACTAAAATCAAGCAAAGTGTTTCATGTAGCGAAGCAAAATGTCGCAATAGCAACAAGTTGAATAGATATCCCTGTTTAAACAGAGGCAAAAAAGGAATCAATTATGGGCTAATAAAGGAGGATGAAACATGCGGCCACAAAAATGGTAATCCCGCCAATCCCTAACAACTGTTGCAGTTTTGAAATAAGATTCAGTAGTTAATTCTGAGAGTGGCATCAATTACTGGCTTAGAAAGGGGGTGATGATGAATTTGTTGTAACAAAGCAACAAGCATCATGTCTGGGTTGGTCCCATTTTTGTTCGCAACTTAATTTGAAAAGACAGCAATACAATAGCTTCAATTCAACATTTATTTAAAACAGTACCAAAACAAGTAGCACAACATCTCAAAGCACACTACAAATCATGTGGTTGAGACCAAGATTTGAAACAACTCGCCACGAAGACTGGAAACAAATCTCATTCTCCTTTTCTGCAGTTCCACCAAAATTAAGCAAAGTCATCGGTGTGACATTCAAGTTGCACTGCACAAAACACTCTTAAAACATAAGTGTTTCGAGTAGCGAAGCAAAATGTTGCAATGGAAACAAGTTGAATCGATACCCCTGTTTTAACAGAGGCAAAAAAGGAAACAATTACTTGCCGATAAAGGAGGATGAAACAAACGGTGACAGAAAGAAGCATCTAACTTATCTTGGATGGAAAACAAAGTAGGATAGTAGCATTTCTAAAATGGTTGCATTGATTCATATTAACAAAGACACTCTCTTGAAACAACATTCATTAAAAAATGTAATTTACTTTTAACAGTGGCATTGCTTCAATTTTCCGGCGGCATTCTTAGATTAACAACAGCAAAATAGCTGAATGGGACATGCTAGCACCATGTGTGTCCACACGTATAAATGGGTGATGCAGAGTATGTAGCCAAGCAGCATATCTGTGTTGGTCCCATATTTGTTCTCTTTGAACTTTTTTCCTATGTGAGGGAAGCAAATCTAGTCCTGCACAAACTACCCGACCCCCCAGTTTCTTTCCATTTTCAACAAAGAGATCGGTTCCTTACAGATGTGTGTACCGGGTTACCCCCTTTTTCCCTTTTCGATCAACAAAGCGGCTGGATAGCTAGTCTATACTACTTTTCCTCCCTCCTTTCCTCATTGAACCACGTCTTAGATTCATGCTCCACCCCACCGCACCTTTCTTTCCTCTTTGAACCAAGACCTAGATTCGACTACAGATCAAAAAAGATCCACATGCAGCTAGAGCGACGACGGTTTCAAAGAAACTTATACCTTAGGGTCGTCGGGATGTGGCAAGGCGTGCGGCGGAAAGCCGGATCTTCCCACACTACGTACGGCAGCGAGGAAGAAGGGGTCGGTGACCCTCCCGCACAGGCGCTGGGTGAAAGAGAATAGTGCAGCCGACAGTGGATTGCCTCCCTCGCCGAAGGCGATAGAATTAACGCTGCACCTCCTCCCCTTCCAGGTGCGACGGGATACGGATGCCTCCTTCACCAGCTATGAGGGAGAGAGAGAGAGACAAGAGGCCAACGCATTCTTGTTTAGATCTGGTGAAGAGAGGGTGAGAGACTGTGAATATAGCAAACCCTAGCAAATGAACGCTGAGCCTCCAGCGTGTAACATATATGTATTGCGGCGAGCGTGTGGAGAGTGCAAACCCTAGCGAACAAGCGCTGAGGATCCCGCTTATATATATACTAATGTAGTACGGACTGAGCTCCGGTGCCTTCACTGCATCTACTTTTGGCTGTATGACATGTGAGCCAGCCACATTTTGGGCCCACCTGTCATAAACCCAAAGGCAGGTGCACTAAGTCAATGAAGTTGCGTCCATATAGTACTCTCGTGTGTATACGACTAATATATAGTGGAGTGGTTTTCTTATTCTTTCCATAACAATCGTTTTAAATTGTGTAAGTACGAAACGAAACTCTTTATTTAATGTACAGTGAAGAAAACTAGTACTACTTCCGATGAACTAACGATCCACGCCCACGCGTCATGGTGGCACTTCCTATCCTTCACGTGTGGTACACTACCCTCCCTGAAGTGAACAACCACACATGCGCCAAATTATCAGAAACGTGTGAGAGTGTGTACAAATAAAGAATTTTAATTTCAATTATCGGAAAGGTTTGAGAGTATTACAAAGTTTGACTTCAGTCAAATCTAATATGTGGAGTAAATAAAAATGGAGGGCTACTACGTCCATCCGGGTTTTTAGTCTACACCCTTTTGTAAATCAAAGTTAATAGCTGGACAAATAAAATTACAGGGGAGCTGGAGACAAAGCTGTGAGAAGGCTTGGAAATCAATACAAAACTTATGCTCTTAGTACCAATGTCGATCCTTCTTCGAGGAAAGATTTGGTTCATAGCCAATTTTGTGATAAAATTCCACCAACGTGAAAGACAACTACGTCTCCAACGCAACCAAGGTGAACTGAAGAAGGATATCATCTTTGTGCGTAACAAGCAAAGAGCACTGATGGAAGACAGCTTGTTTTTCATTGAAAATCGATCAGCTTCACCAGCCGACGCCACCATGAGGCGCAACCATGAGCATCGATAGGTCATCGTGGTGATGCATCATCCATTTGGCATCAAGTTTGGGTGAGGCACCTATGAAGTTCGACAAATCCTCACTGTGGTCTGTTTCTTCTCAGTAATCAAGCTCGAGGAAGGAAGAACCACGTGGCAGAGGACAGTGAGGCGGAACAACAATGGCCATCCAATTTTGTGCAGTTCCACTAAAATTAAGGAAGACATGCCCGGGTATGGAGACACGCGTCGTTGTTTCCAAAAATATAAAAAAGGGTTAATGAAAAGTACACCAACAAACAGAAGCATCATAATTATATCTTGATGGGAACTAAACCAGGATACCCGAGAAAAAAAAGCATTTCTTCATTTAACCAGTGATAGTACTACCACCATATGGACACTGCACAACCACCATGTACTTTTTGTCGAAACAACATGTATACCTCCACCGAGGCATAAATCAGGACAACTTTTCGAGTGGCATTTCCTCTATAATAGTACTAGTAGGCTATGTTGGACCACCTGACGAACCCTAGCTACTATGCATGGGGAGCTGGGGAGTAGTCGCATAGAAGAAACCACACACGCAGTGACCTGGGGAGCTGGACCAGTACAAGAAGTTATACCTCAGGTGGGCGAGACGTCGTTTAGGCGGGCGGGCGGGATCTGCCCACATGACGGTAGCGAACAAGGGCGCGGAGGATCTTCGTCCGCGCCAGCGCCGGCTCCGAGAGGACGGTGCGCATCGGCTCCCTCCATCGCCGACGGCGACAATGTCTACGCTGCACCACCTCACCTCCCGCAGCGGACGGGATTCGGCCAGATCTGTGACCACCGGTGAGGAGAGAGATAGAGTGGACACTGTCATCTTGTTTTGATATGGAGAGGGTGAGAGAGCGAGACACGAGAAACTCTATCAAACAAGAGGCTATAATGGAGTAAAAAATCTCTCCATAGCAGTGGTTTTAAATAGAATACGCGCGTTCCCAGAAAAAAGAAACGAAAACTGGCAGAAAAGTTTTTAAGGGTCTGTCTAGGACACATCTAGATGTGACATAGTTATGTCACATCTAAGTTGATGTCCACTCTGTTTGTGGTCTATTTTTTTGTCCTAGTTTTTTTTGTTTCTTGTTGCTACATTATATACTTGTGGGAGCTTAGATGTGATATCCTTAAATAACATCTAGATGTGAATTAGACAAACTGATTTTCTAACGTACCAAGAAAGAAAACTCGATCAAAAACACGCCCCCGCTTCCAGGTCGCGAGAGTCGTCGCGCACACACACATAGACATAGACATGCATATCCGTGTTTATGTAAAATTCTATTTCCATCTCCATCTCCAATCATATTTGTCCAACTAGCACACTATTTACGTTGTTAATTATATACGCAGCAATATTAACGTACGGCATCTCTTGTTTGCGCACGTCCGGACCGCTGCCACGGCCGGTCCTGACCAGCCCGAACCCTCCTCATCACCCGCGCGTGCTTCCCGCCCGAAACGGTTAGTACCGCATTCATGCCCGGCCAGAGCGGATGCGACCTCTCACTGGCGCCGGCATTGAAGCGGCGCGCCGGCCGAGAGAGCATCGCCTGCGCCACTTCTGGGTGCACGCGGCTGCTCCGCGTTCAAAGGTTGCAATAGCCGGCTACAACATGCATGTAAAAAGTTCTAGGGAGTCCGTGCTACAGCTAGCTATCCTCCCCCAACTCATCAATCTCTTCCAGTAGTGCTAGTAGTACTCCATGGCGTGATCCATCGACAAGCAGGCGGGAAAGTTATTGTATACTCGGTTTGTGGTGAGTGGCATGCCGAGCGACCGTGTGGGGTCGAGCCATGGAGGAGGGTGAGACACGAACACGACATACGTGATTTAAATGTTGGTTTTGCTCGATGGCGTGATCCAACGAAACAAAACGTTGGTTTCTCCCCGTTTTAATTTTTTCTCTGGAAAAACGGAAACTTTCCACTCCATTTTCATTCATATTCCAAGGTTGCCCCGTTACAACATTCCACCAAATACAAAGGAAAACTAACACGCATGCTGATGCATCTCAATGATTCACAGATCATAGCCAATATTTACTTCACAACTAAAGAAAAAGGTTGTGAGAGCGTGTACGAAAGAAAAACTACTGATGGGGTTACTATGACTTAAACCCTAAACCCTAAACATGATTTAATTCCCTGGCCAGGTAGAACCTGTCGAAGGAAAGATGGTTGTCACCCTCGGATCATACGATGCTTTTGTGCAGTTCCACTAAAATCGACCTGAGCATCCCTGATGGCAAAGATATTGAAGAAGTGTGATTAGAATAATAGTACTGGCACTAGTTCATGAGACATAAACTCATCACAAGTAGAAGCCGGTAGAAGTAGAGAAAGATCGACATCGAGATGGAGCTACGGCAGTGGAGCAAGCCGGCTCCAAAAGGAAGATGGACTACCTGGGATGTCGGGCTGTAGCTAGAAGGGCGGATGGGATACGGCATCGGTCCATACCACAGTGACCCCCGATTGGGACGCGCACCGACTGTGGGTTTTCTCCCTCGCCGATGTCGACCGCATCTACGCAGAACATTGTTCCCTTCCCCCAGCTGCGAGATCAGGCCCATCGTTCTATGCTTGTGAAGAGAGCAACCTTAGCAAGCAGGCTTGTAGCTTAGGCTCCTTCTAGTGTATATATAGTGGTTTTCTGTTTCTCTCCATATCAACCATTTTATATTGCGTACGTGTCATTCAAGAGTGAAATGATGGTTGCTTCTTCCGACTAACTTACTATGTGATTTGACTGCTCCTTAGTGGCCCCTACACGTACTCCCCCTATGTGTATGCAACAGTCACACGTACACATAGACGCAAAAACGCGCGCGACGCCCTAATGCATGCATGTCCGAGCACACGACGGGACACACACGGTCATGCTAAGTGCTCAACCTACACGTGCATGCACACACATACTCTGTCAGGGTGAGCTAGTGACCGTATAAACACCGGAATATATATATATATATATATTGAGCGCAATGAGCGTATTATGAAGTCCACTGACCGTATTTTTACAAATATATAGTGACAGACAGTGTATTTATCTCGTTTGAAATTAAGCCATATTAACCGGAGAGGAGGCAGTATGGACTAGCATTACTTTGGCCTTGTTTGGATACTCTAACTCAGTTAGAGGTTACAGTTAGATTCTAACCCTGAACTAACCATGAACTAACTCTAGCCAAAGAGGTGTTTAGATGACAGGGTTAGATGGAGCTCGGATAAGGCGAGGCGCCTTCACGGGCGTTGCAAGAGGGAGGGAGGAAGAGGACGAGAAGCTTTGAGGAAGTGGCGAGGGATTTGCTGCAGCGAGAGCGAGAGAAAAATGTGTTTTTTTAGTGCTCCAGAGAAGAACTAACCCAAATAAGCACCTCTTGGGTGGGTTAGATTTTTTGGATGGGTTAGATGCTTCTAACCCAAACTAAACCTCCTGTTTGGATACTTTTGGGTTAGTTGATTACAAACTAACCTATACTAACGCTAACCATGGATCCAAATAGGGAGAAGCTTGCGCGCGGTAGCTCGCAGGACAAGGAGAAAATTTTGACTAATGCAAGCTCTCCCTCGCTCAGGCGGTGGACGTGCAACAGTTAATTCGGTGTCAGATTGCCAGAAGCATACACTATACTACTAGTGCTACTATTGTTCGACTTCCCGAATAGTCTAACAGCCAAGCGCAAAGTTTACTACTCCCTCCATCTAGGTGTGTAAGTCATCTTACGAAAACCAAATAATCCCAAAACACTTAGGCGCGGTGCATTAAATTCTACCTCGTTTCTTGTTTCTTGACATATCAACCAATAAGAGATGTGGGGTGTGCATGCTTTTAATGACTTGAGACTACCAAACACGACATGCCGTGGTTAGTTCATTGCATGCAATGCTATTAATTAGAAAATGCACATTAAGTTCTCTCGTTTTCCCCTTCTTCTCGGTCACGGTGCACAACCTAAGATGACTTACTCACCTAGACGGAGGGAGTAGTACTAGTACTGCTACTATAGTCTATAAAGGTACGTACTATACTAGTACTAGGAACCGGATGGAGGAGCGTCTGCACTCTTATTATAATTTTAAAATGTGATAAAGCAATCTTCAACACATTTGGTTCTCTTTGAGGGTTCTCCCATGTGATAATGGAAGTTGATTGCATGGAACACTCGCCACAATTCTCGCTTAATTCTGGCTCATATCTTGTTACAAATAGTAGCGCTCGGTAATATTTCCTCTTTTTTTTATTCAGCATGTAAATAGGTCAGCAAACCTTGCGGCGCATCTTCGTGTGAACCGTGCTTGCTGCACTTTGAATGTGGCCGAGAGCTGGCTTGATGAAACACCTCGCTTCCTACTTCTTTTTTTGCGGGGTACCTCACTTCCTAGTGACTAGTGTCTTGGCTGATCGTCCTAAGAATGCTTATATATGAATAAAGCTCTCTCATTTACCTGCAAAAAAGACTAAGCCATATTAACCAGAAAGAAGGGAGTATGGACTAGCACTACTTTTTGGTGTGTCCCGTCAACTCGCAGAATAAGGAGAAAAGCTCGCTTACGCCTTTTGACTAATGCAACCTACCCTCGGTGGACATGCATCAGTCCATTCGGTGTCAGATTGTCAGAGGCGTACATTGTAGTACCCAACATGCGGAGTACCATCAACTTCACGAAGAGGCGAAGAGCCAAGCGCAGTAGTACGAGTAGTACTACTACTAGAACCGCATGGTGGAGCGTCTGTACTCTTATTTTTCTATCTCCGATAAGTACACGTTTATTCCGGAGAAGGGCAGAAAGCGGCAGCCCAACATGTAATGAATGATATCGATCAACCAACCATGCTCGAATATATCTTGGCCTCCATGCGAGCCCGTCTGTGTGTTCTCGCTCCTCGTCTCTCTCAAGGAACGGCGGATTGGCTCTTTGCCGTCAATTGAGATCAGTTTGCTCACACTACTATCCCACATGTCAGTGATATGCCAAGAGGAGGTGCGTTGACCGACTGGCCATACGCGTACTTGGTTTTGAACCTTCATACTACTACTCCCTCCGTCTCAGTTTACAGGGCGCGCTTCATTATGATACATTTCTCTCAATGCATTTCCACCACCAGAGAGACTTTAGACGCGTTTGGTTTAATGCTCAATTAATTAGGGCGTGGTAACCGCAATCAAGTCCACAATTTTCTGTCCATGTACTCTGTACTACTACGGAGTGGAGTAAGTGCATGCATGTGTGTACCCGGGCTGGAAGCACTGCATGCATGTGTGTACGCATTATTCCCTCTAGTAATAGACGTCGTGCTATAACTACCAATGCTATTTTTCAGGACGATCGCTAGTTGCCTTGGTCCCACAGATCTTTTTTCTTTTTCCTGAAGCGCGCTGTATAAACAGTGACGGATGGAGTACTATGAGCGGATTCAAAGAAGAGCGTATTGATGGTTGCTTCTTCAGAGCAACTTACAGTGGGAAAGGTGGGGCTTATGATTTGACTGCTCATTACTCACTATTAATGCGACGCAACGACCGGGCTGAGTCTCTCATGCGGTTGTGCACTACCCCCTCAGTTCTCAAATATACTACGGAGTATATTTGTCTTTCTAGAGATTTCAACGAGTGACTACTCAAATATTTGTCTTTTTAGAGATTTCAAATGGACTGGCACATACAGATGTATATACATATTTTAGAGTGTAGATTCACTCATTTTGCTCCATATGTAGTCACTTGTTGAAATCTCTAGAAAGACGAATAGAATATTTAGGAACGGAGGGAGTACACATACGAAGCAAATTGAGTGAATCTACACTCTAAAATATGCCCGTTTGAAATTTGTAAAAAGACAAATATTTAGGAAGGAAGGAGTATAATTTTGTGCATGGCACATGGACCCGGATGATGAAGAGGCTTCTGGCAATGCTATCAAGCTTCCATCATTTGTTTACATAATTGACATACTATACAAATAATTTTCAAGCGAGACATGAAATTGTACAATGGTGTGAGCGTTCAGCTTTTGTTTCGCGTGTCTTGCCATCGATGCTCTTTCGGAAACAATAAAAAACTAGCTTCCTTGCTAATGCATGTCAATTATTAGCAGATCAGAGCTAATAATTACATCACAACTGAAGACAGAGTTGTGAGAAGGTGTTAAATTAAAATTGATCCATGCTTTCATTGGCAGCAACGTCCCCCCAGCTCTGTCTAAATCAACAAGGCATGTTGGGAAAAAGTAGCTGTCTGGAGCATGCAACATTCCGATCATTTTGTGCAGTTCCACTAAAATAGAGCTGAGCGTCCCTGTTCCAAAGATATTAAGTGTGATTACGATAATAGAGGACTGCTGATGAAACAATAAAAACACAAATAGAAGTTGGTCACCTTTGCAGTCTCTCTTACGACTAACTAGTTGGAGAAGATTAGGCTCGGAGTTGGATGAGGAGGATAGAGCAAAACCAATCTCCCTTTGTGCAGTCGCACTGAAATGTAGAGACGTTTCCCATGTGACATTTTAGTACAACTGCACAAAACACTCTTAAGAAAAAAGTGATTTGTGCAGTTCACCAAAAGGTCGCAATAGCAACGAGGTGAAATGGATAGCCCTGTTTGCAAATAAGAGGTAGAAAGGAAACAATTACTGGCCAATAACAGTTGATGACACATGCGACGACAAAAAAGAAGCATATTCCTTGCCCTAAGGGAAGATAACAACACGGTTTTCTTTGTCTAAAACGGTGTGAGGACGAGAATGCAATATGGAAAGTACGCTGGACGAGCTACATTTTGGGCAAAGAACTATGGAAGATCCAAATGCAGCGACCTGGGAAGACGGACAGTGGAGCAAGGCAGAAGGGGATACCTGGAGGTTGTCGGGATGTAACTAGGTGAGTGGCGGTGGGCGGAATCTACGAGCAGGTGGCGTAGTCCCTGCCGCGCCGGAGCTTGGTCAGAGAGAACGGCGTGTACTGCAGATCGGGACGTGCTGCCTCGGCACCATCGAACGGAGAAACGATGTACTTCCTCCCTTTCCCCCGGCGGACGGGATGCGGCCGGATCAGGGACCAATGGTGAGAGAGAGAGAGGCCACCGCAGCCTTGTGTGAGATACTCTAAAGAGCGACAAACCAGGCAAGCAAGGCTCCATTGTATATAGTGAGCGGACTACCTTTTTCTCCATCAAAATCCTTTTATATTCTGTGTATGTGCCATTGAGCGCTATAAGTTTATTTAAAAATAACGCAGCAACGCGTCAAGTCAAACTTTGTTTCGTGCAGGCGTGGTACATGACCTCCCTAGGTAAACAACTGCTATAGGCGTTCAAATTAGCATGTGGGCTCCATTTCGTAAAGAAATGAGCTCCATCATGTACCCGCGCGGGTGTGGCTGGGCACGAAGCGTGAGTACGTGCACGGTGCACCTATTCTCTTATTGTATACGTACACCACCTATGTGGGGTTGTGTGAGAGAGATACAAACCTAGAGAGATATAGTGTGTGGATTCTTGAGAGTTTTGGGGGGTGGGGGTCAATCAAAAAATGTAACATATGCAATGTGTGTGAAATAGAGTCCTGGATATAACATATATATAGAGGGGGCGATCCACGAGAAGAGAGTGGAGGTATCATCGGCCTAAGGTGTCCATAGAATCGAAAAGAGGGATGATGTGTGTGTGTGTGTGTGTGTGCATGCGCGATCGGTAAAGAGTGCCATCGAATTTGTGTGTGCCCATGTCAAAGATATAGAGTGGCTGGCCTACTAGAACGTGAGAGGGGACATGTGCAGTTTGTCTCTGTGGCATGGATACCTACCTGCAGCGCTCGACTATCGGTGTGTGGTGGGGGAAGAGGGAGGCCCAATTAACTATAGCGGTACAATGGCTGGTATATGTGTGGAGGAGGAGAGAGGCCTACCTCATGTATTAATGAGATCGATCTGCCTCATGTATTAAGGGAGATCGATGGGCATCCATGCAAATGTCCAGCAGAGGAATAAGGTTGGGAGAGAGATAGAGCTAGAGTGTTGGAGGGGGTGGTAGTGGAGTTGCTTCTAACAAATGGTGGGATAGGCTTTCTAGACAAATAGAGGGCACGCCCGCAATATCAATAAGAGAGGAGATGGCTGCTTGTTATCTGTGCACGTGCGTGTGAGAGACGGGTCAGGAGGCATGCACGAATGATGAGGGGGGTGATGTGGCTGTGGTAAGCAGACATAACTACATAGGAAGATCAATCACCCTTTGTTAGATAAAGGAGAGACATAACTTGTGAGGTACGTCAATCGATGGGGGGGTAGTTAAAGTCGATCTAGGTATATGTTGAGAGATCGATCGGTATACATGCATGTGTGTGTTAGAAGCAAATGAGGCACGAGGAGAAGGATAGAGAGAGAGGGATGCATGTAGGTACGAGAGGCATACTATATCGAGCGGGGAGGAGTGTGCGAGTACGAGAACGATGAAAAGAGTGGTGGGAGTGAGGCATGGACGGTGACAAGAGATGAGGGGAAGCTTGTGCTGAGGGAGGGTGAGAGGGATGCGGGCGTGTGCATGCACAAGATAAAGTTAGCGCTAGCTACAAAGATAAGAGGGTTGTGTGGGTGTAAAAGACGAATAGAGATCATATATACTTCATTATAAAAAGCGAATTCGGATATTTGAAGAATTTATCATAGTGTTTTAAACCTACACATGTGTGAATATATATAACGGTGATACACATGGTGTGTTTATGAACATGTTATACTACATTTAATATATTTTATCTCTACTCTTATAAAAACGGAGTTGCTGATGATGGTGTGCCTGCCATCCTGGATTATAGGCCGTCTGATTTATATCTGGGGGATAGCAAGGAAACTATGATGGTTGAAGTTGGCAACAATCATGATTGTAGATTCTTATTGAAATAGAGAAACAAATTCAAATTTAGTTCGAATTGCAGCGGTAGTATAGACATTTGGAAAGCACTAAAATGTTGGTATGAGTAGGTTACATGCATTATATAGCAAGGGAAAAAAATTAATCGGACATAACATGGATTCATACTCCCTCCTTCCATCTATATAGGGCGTAATGAGATTTTTAAGACCGCCTTTGACTATTGACAAGATTAATAGTACATGACATGCACAATGTGAAAATTATATCATTGAAAGAACCTTTCACAGACGAAGTTAACGCTGTGCTTTGTGTAAGTTGCATGTCATATATCATTGCTCTAATATCTGGTCAAAGTTAGCATCAAAAAACGCATTAGGCCCTATATAGATGGAAAGAGGGAGTAGCTTTGAATAGCATTTGTATAGTAAAATGGGGCAAGACTCTCTCTTTATGTGGTGTGAATAGTTTTATTTTTTTCGTTTTCTTTTTGGTTGAGGGAAGTGCGAATTGATTTGGTACGTACAAGTACAATATTACTACACGTTAGGCTTGTCCCTAAAATTCAACCCGTGTCTTGTTATATCCCGAAAATTCAGATATCGTGCTCCCAAAACTGGCGCATTCACAACCCGCGCCTTGCTATCCCAAAATTACAATCCGCGCAAAAACTCCCTCCAGCTGCCAAATCCTGACACGCAAAATCTCCCTTCTAACCCTGAGTCGAAAGGGCCGCTAGTTCAAATCGGTGGGGGGTACTTTTGTAATACACCCTACATTTTGGACAAGCGCGTCCCTAAGTCATGCTTCACCCCCTCCCATCGCACCCTTTTCGCCATTCGAAATCCCAGACCGCCATAACCTCTCCGCTCCAGCCGCGAAACCCCACCCTCCTCCGTCCGCCACGTCACCGCTGCCCAGCCGGAGCCTCTTCCCCGATGACATCGTCCACCGCAACAGGTCGACGTCCCTCGTCCACCTCCCCGGATGAGGATCCGTCGTCCATCTCGCCGTCCCGCCGGTTCATCCGCCTCATCCTCCACATCCAAGGAGCTGCTCCAATGATCACCTCGTCTATCGCGGCTGCTCCATCCCCACAGTGCCGCCTTAACCTGCTCCACCGGAACCGCAGCATCCTCGCCTACTCCTCGGACGAAGCCGAGGCCTACTCGGCACCACCAAAGAGGTTGTATACTCATCGCATCGTACCTTCTCCTTAACTTGACCTCCGGGCACCGACTGTGCTCCATCCCGCACCCCCATGGAGCGGCTACCTTGAAGCCGGCTCCACGGGCGAAATCTCCACGGCGGCTCTCCCCAAGTGCGAGGCCCCTTCGGCGGCGGCGTCCATACCAGCCGGATCTGCTGCTACCGCTCCAGCTCTCACTCGCTCGCTCGCGTTGCTGCTGCTGCTCCGGCTCTCGCTCAATCGCTCGCTCACCCAGTTGCTGCTGCTGCTCTCCCCCTCGCTCATGCTGCTGCTCTGCTCTGATTAAGCCACACTTCAGTCGACTGAATCGACTTTTGGGTCAATCGATTTTCAGGGGTTGGGGGGCTCGCCGGAGTTAAGGAAGAACCACCCGCAGCGGGGACGGAGGCTCGCCAGAGAGGTACCCCACTATCTATCTTAGGGTTCAGGGTGGGGCGGGGGGCCTAGAGACCTGGCCGGGGCGGCGGTGGCAAGTTGCTTCGGTGCGGCAAGGCGGCGCTGGGGCCGGCGGTTCGTCCGGTGGTGGCAGGTGGCTCAGGGGGGTGCAGGTTGAAGATGAACTGCGGGCCCTCACTAAACTACATGTCAAGTGCCTCTCTGCTACCATTGCGTTCAATTTCGACAGCAGCATTCAGATTCCACAGTAAATTTCAGTTTCGACAGTTAAATTCAGAGTCAACAGTTTTTACCTCATCTGTTGTAGTCAGGTGGTTTTTGGTGATGTTAATTTTACATCCATTTTACATCATCTATTGGAGATGCTATTAGAATCCCACTTGAGATTGACGATGTTTGTCTTGTGCTGCTTCAGCCTTGACGTCTTACGGCTCACCGGAGCTGCTCCAACGATAGAACGATCCATCACAACAGAGCAGTGCCATGGACGCCGTCTACAGATTCCTCAGATCTTCCTCCACACCTCCGACAGCCACCTCTGCCTCAACGGCTTCAGCGACCAACCCAATGATGTTGAGGTCGACACGGCTACGACAAAGAGGTTGTACACTTGTTGCATCACTTATTACTATACATTCACGTCGATCCATTAGGGCTATTTGGTTCAACGGAAATACGTTGATCCACTGGTTATTACCATCACTCTAAATTTCTGCATGCTCTCCTTACATAATCTCACCATATTTTTTTGTATGCATGTCAGATATTGTACACAGTCATGTTGATCATGTAGAGAAAAAGAGAAGAGTTTTGCGCGGCTATACAATGTCATGCAGACATCGCTCCATGGTGGGTTCAATGGCAAACCCTCCCCACCCCTCTCCAGATTGTAATCCAGAGGAAGATATCTGTTCTGAGGCGTATTCAGACGCCGCTGACCACTCCCATTTACCCCCCAAGGTGTTTGCTCTACCTTGGCATGATGATGTTAGTCATATCATGCATATGTTGCCTTGCAGTGCCTACTTTTGACATCATATATGTCATCTGCTTAGTTTAGACATGTTCTGTAAGCCACCTGTTTAGTTTCTATATCATATATGGGAATTATGCAGTCTCATGTCTTTTAGCCAACCATAATATATGTGAAATGTGCAATTCCATCCTGTTTAACCAGGCATCATATATTTGAATGATATCTTGCCCATCCTTTTCTTCATTACATTTCCATTTGTCGACAATGTTTGTACATTAAACTACTCTTCCTGTGAATCAGGCATTTGGGTGTGAGATGGAAAATCTGGAGTGAAAACAAGGCCTTCAGAGCAGACAGTGCTACCTGCCGAAGCAGATCTCTTGTTGGGTCCTGATAGCTCCTCAGAGATGGATTCAGAGGCAGATGACCAGTCATATTCCCCCACTGAGGTGTATGCTCTAACTTGCCATGGTTATACTGCTTATATCATGCATACGGTATCTTGCATTGCATAGTTTAGACATCATATACACAATATTCAACACCATGTTCTTAGTTCAGACATCATATCGAATGCCCTCTGTTTAGCATATAAATCACATCTGTGAATTAAATTATGCGATCCTGATTACTTGGAAAACATGTAGGTGAATTATGTCATGCAATCCTGTTTAGTTATTTATCATATCTTTGAATTATGTTATGCTATGCTATCCAGTTTAGATAGACATCATATATGTGAAATTATGTCATGCTATCCGTTTTAGTTAAACAATATACATGTCAACTATTTCATGCCCTCTTTTTTCCACACTATCTATTGCATCTGTCTCTCATACAATGTCTATACATTCAACTATGTTTCCTGTTTACCAGCCATTTGAATTGGAGCGGGTGGTGCCAGTATCTAGCGGGATAAAAACACAGTCTTCAAATAAAACAGTGCTACCTCTTGGTGGAGATAGCACCCCGGTTGTACATGCACAAGAACCAGCCCTACCACACATAACCCAAACTCTCGCAGATTGTACCCCTATTGCGATGGACAGAGAACCAGCTTCACCCAATCTAACCCCAACCCCAGCCGATAGTAACCCAGTTCCTGTTGACACAGCACCGTCTCCACCATAGAGCTCCCAAACAAGAGCAGTTAGTAAGGTAGCTCCAGTGCCCAAAGGGCCAGTACTATCACGGCGAACCCTAACTCCACCAGTTAGTACGCCTATTCCTATGGAGGAAGCACAACCAGCAAGTCGTAGTTTAGCATCTATCGCATTTGATGTTGTTAAATCGTATGTGCGTATCTTCCCATCTTGGAAATATTATAATGAAGATGAAGGAAAATGCCAGTTGCAGGTGTTTGTCCACGAGTTATGTGTAAGTAATGTTATTCATGGCAATTACTTTGCTTCGTCCCATACATCCTACCTCCATGATGGTTATAATACAGCAAATTTTCCCATTTTTCCCTATAGAGAAGGACCGATTTGGAAACTCAGGATGAGGTAACGTGTGCTAATACCTCTGCTAACTTCAAGAATGCTTGGTGGCAGTATCAGAATTTCCTGAAGAAAACATACTTCACCGGCAAAGAAACTCATCAAATTCCCTTACGTTCTCCTGAGACACATGTACTGGACGATGACTGGGAATGCCTTGTTCTGTACTGGTGCCGAACCAAGAATGTGGTAAGGTCTATGAGCTCATTTTCTATTATTAAGTATTTTATTCTTGCGTCTTACTGTCCTCTGTTCATGTAGAACAAGTGCCTAAACCTGAAGAACAATTGTTCTAATTTAAGATTCCATTTCTATCATAGTTCAAAAAAGCGCTAGGCATTAATTGTGTGTTTTGCCACCGCCTTGCGCTTTACTGACCAAAGCGCATGGTTATGCGCAGTTATGCACAAATTATGCGTAGTTATGCGCAATGCATTTTGCCAACGCCTAGATCCTAGGCGCGCTTAAACACTCGCTTAGGCGCGCCTTTTTTAACTATGATTGCTTTGCTCTTGTATCACTGTATTTACTCATACAAACTTATTTTTAAACTGAAGGATCCAATCGAAACTCCAATGGCACAGCAGGTATGTTCACCCATGTTTCTTTAACAGGTTTGCTCTTATCAATAGCTCTGTTGATTTCAATTTCAATTGTGTATACAGTTGAATTTCATATCATGCACATTACTAGCATCACAACAGAGCCAATAGTGTTGTTGTACATGTAGACCCGTGGTACCCATCTGAAATCTTGTTGTGCCGTGTAGTTTCCCACGCTTTGTATTCTTTCACTGCTGCTTTGTCTTGAACTGATATGATTTGAACCGTGTCTCTGTTTTGATTTGGCAAGACAATGCAGTGACCATGGGACATAGATATATGTTTGTTTGATGCTTTTATTATGTACTAGTACTTGGCAATAGAAGACTTGGTAGTTTAATCCTGTCCACCTTACTAATGAACTGGTTCACCGAAATGAGTTTCATATACTAGTACATGCTAAACTTTTTATGTGTTTTTTTGTTTCTTCTTTTAGAATGCTAACAGAATATTGGGGAAGAGTGCCTTATTAAGCAACGGTAAAGGAAGTAATGCAGATAAGGTTCAGGATAGTGACACATCCTTGTTGGTCTCCAACAAAGCTGATAAAACAGATAAGGAAGACTATCTTGAAGACAGCGAGACAACCCCAAAGTCTTGTCTTGGTTTAGTGTTCGAGTTACTGGCCACTACCGCATGCACAAGCTATTCAAACTCATTGTCTGAATCAGTTCGGCTTCTTGAGTCTCAACTACAAGCTGAAAGACATCGATCAGCTGTGCTGCGACAAGAAGCGGAAGGACTGCGTAAGTCCCTGAAGCATTCAGATGCATACTTTCTTGTGCAACAGCAAGCATTGGAGGATTTTAGCGCCAAATAGGACAAAGCTAATCAGCTTGCTAAGCTTATTGTCAGCATGGTGGATACCCAGGATAACGTTTCTTGAGCTCTTCTGAAGTTGTTTCAGTTATGCTCTTGTTTTGCTGCCGCGTTTATTTGCACTGGTGGCCAATTTTGACGGCCATTGTATGTAATATGCTGCTTTGTTCCCTATATTTGCACTGGTGGCGAACTTTGATGCCCCGTGGATGTAATATGTGTAATAGCGGTAATAGGCTAGCCTTAATTGCTTGCTTATTTATTTCCTTATTGTCTTGTTTAGTTGTTTGCTTGTAGTCACTGCAGTTCTTTTTCTGTGTTTTTCTAGTGGCCACAATAGCCTATTTTTGGTAACTAGGCCAAAATAATCATGGAAACACATGGACTGTTGGAACCATGGGCCTCCTGCAGGCCGTATGATCCATGGGCCTTTGTCCGGTCGTAGGATCCATTGGCCTTCTATACGGGCTGTAGGATCCATCGGCCTTCTATATGGGCCTTAGGGTCGATGGGCCTTCTACGGGCCGTAGGGTCCATGGGTCTTCTACGGGTCGTACGATCCATGGGCCTTCTACGGGCCGTACTATACATGGGATTCATACGGGCCGTAGGATCCATGGGCCTTCTACGGGGTGTATCATCATTTCGTCAATCATGGGTCGTACTATTCATGGACCATAACGGGCCGTTAATAGGCAGTATTTGATAACTCTATGAAAACAGCCCAACGGGGTTTTTTTGACATGAAAACGGCCCAACGTATTAACGATCCGCAAACGGGCCGACTGTAACGACGGGCTGAATTTGGACCACAAGCAAAAAATGACAGTAACGGCCCGTATGTAACCGAATGCTGCAAATGAGCCCAAGAATCAATGGGCCCTGGGAAGGCCGAAAGATAACTTGGGCTGGAAACGGCCGAATGGAATAACGGGCCGTTAATGGGTATAAAGTGATACACTGTTCATTACGGGCCAGTTTCACCACGGGTCGTTAATGGGCCAAGAGTTAATAAGGTCCTCATATGGGCCGAAAGAAGTCATGGGCCACACATGGGCCGGAAGTTAAAACGGGCTGAATCATATTGGACGGCCCAGATGACGCTACTGGGCCTAATTCGGATAGGGCGTAACGGGCCCTGGGTTAGCGGGTTGTAAATGGGCTATACGCGAACAGGCCGTTAACAGGCTTTCCGGTAGCCGGGCCGCCACATTTTGACCAAGTCAAATGGGCCGGCCTTTTCACAGGAATGGGCCTCTGTTGGGCCATGCCACATGTCACCGTATCATAGGCGACTTCGGTCCAATGAACGGATGACATCTGTCCCAACGGTGAGCCGACATGTGTTTCCTCCAGCAAATGATAATTTTACACGTGGAAAATCCCGATTGGTCGGGGCTGTTAACGGGTTATCGGAACCAAAACCCGACCCGATAGCTTAACGGCGTTCCGTTACGGTGGATGCCACGTGGTCACCCTTGATGAAAGCACTTCTGTGATGTGCGATTTATCATCATGGAAGTGGACACTTCCGTGATGATAATTTTGGTAATGGCATGGAACACTTCTACGACAGCACAGGTATGACTATCTTGATTCTGTCATAAATTTGTCATGGATGTACATGCATGACAAAAAACGCGACCTACTGTGACAAACACGTATCATTACGGAAGTGTATTTTTTTTGTAGTGATGAGGCGCAACCACGAGCATCGATAGGTCATCATGGTGATGCATCATCCATTTGGCATCAAGTTTGGGTGAGGCACCTATGAAGTTCGAAAAATCCTCACTGTGGTCTGTTTCTTCTCATTAATCAAGCTCGAGGAAGGAAGAACCACATGGCAGAGGACAGTGAGGCGGAACAACAATGGCCATCCAATTTTGTGCAGTTCCACTAAAATTGAGGAAGACATGCCCGGGTATGGAGAAACGCATCGCTGTTTCCAAAAATATAAAAAAGGGATATAGTGTTGTTACTTTGTTTTACAAGATTAGCAACGACATCTCAATTGTCAATAAGAATTAATGAAAAGTACACCAACAAACAGAAGCATCATAATTATCTTGATGGGAACTAAACCAGGATACCCGACCAATGATAGTACTACCACCATATGGACAATGACCGCACAACCACCTTGTACTTTTTGTCCAAACAACATGTATACCTCCACCTAGGCATAAATCAGGACAACTTTTCGAGAGGCATTTCCTCTATAATAGTACTAGTAGGTGTCTTGCACCAGCTGACGAACCCTAGCTACTATACATGGGGAGCTGGGGAGTAGTCGCATAGAAGAAAACCCGCACGCAGCGACCTGGGGAGTTGGACCAGTACAAGAAGTTATACCTTAGGTGGGCGAGATGCCGTTTACGCGGGCGGGCAGGATCTGCCCACACGACGGCAGCGAACAAGGGTGCGGAGGATCTTCGTCCGCGCTAGCACCGACTCCGAGAGGACGGTGCGCATCGGCTTCCTCCGTCACCGACGGCGACAACGTCAACGCTGCACCTCCTCACCTCCCACAGTGGACGGGATTCGGCCGGATCTGTGACCACCGGAGAGGAGAGAGATAGAGTGGACACTGTCATCTTGTTTTGATATGGAGAGGGTGAGAGAGCGAGGCGCGAGAAACTCTATCAAACAAGAGGCTATAATGGAGTAAAAAAATCTCTCCATAGCAGTGGTTTTAACTAGAATACGCGTGTTCCTGGAAAAAAGAAACGAAAACTGATGGACAATTTTTTAACGTACCAAGAAGGAAAACTCGATCAAAAACACGCCCCTGCTTCCAGGTCGCGAGAGTCGTCGCGCACACACACATAGACATAGACATGCATATCCGTGTTTATGTAAAATTCCATTTCCATCTCCATCTCCAATCATATTTCTCCAACTGGCACATTATTTACGTTGTTAATTATATACGCAGCAATATTAACGTACAACATCTCTTGTTTGCGGACGTCCGGACCGCTGTCACGGCCGGTCCTAACCAACCCGAACCCTCTTCATCACCCGCGCGTGCTTCCCGCCTGAAACAGTCAGTGCCGCATTCATGCCCGGCCAGAGCGGACGCGACCTCTCACTGGCGCCGGCATTGAAGCGGCGCACCAGACGAGAGAGCATCGCCCGTGCTGCTTCCGGGTGCATGCAATGCTCCGCGTTCAAAGGTCGCAATAGCCGGCAACAACATGCATGTAAAAAGTTCTTGGGAGTCCGTGCTACAGCTAGCTGTCCTCCCCCAACTCGTCAATCTCTTCCAGTAGTGCTAGTATTCCATGGCGCGATCCATCGACAAGCAGGCAGGAAAGTTATCGTATATTCGGTTTGCGGTGAGTGGCATGCTGAGCGACCGTGTGGGGTCAAGCCCTGGAGGAGGGTGAGACACGACCTGATTTAAACGTTGGTTCTGCTTGATGGCGCGATCCAACGAAATGAAACGTTGGTTTCTCTCCGTTTCCATTTTTTCTCTGGAAAACCTGAAACTTTCCACTCCATTTTCATTCCTATTCCAAGGTTGCCCCGTTACAACATTCCATCAAATACAAAGGAAAACTAACACGCATGCTGATGCATCTCAGTGATTCATAGATCATAGCCAATATTTACTTCACAACTAAAGACAAAAGTTGTGAGAGCGTATACGAAAGAAAAACTACTGATGGGGTCACTACGACTTAAACCCTAAACCCTAAACAGGATTTAGTTTCCTGGCCAGGTAGAACCTGTCGAAGGAAAGACGGCTGGCACCCTACGATGCTTTTGTGCAGTCCCACTAAAATCGACCTGAGCATCCCTGATGGCAAAGCTATTCAAGAAGTGTGATTAGAATAATATTACTAGCACTAATTCATGAGACATAATCTCATCACAAGTAGAAGCCGGTACAAGTAGAGAAAGATCGACATGGAGACGGAGCTATGGCAGTGGAGCAAGCCGGCTCCAAAAGGAAGATGGACTACCTGGGACGTCGGGCTGTAGCTAGAAGGGCGGTTGGGACGCGGTATCGGCCCATACCGCGGTGACCCCTGATTGGGACGCACCGACTGTGGGTTTTCTCCCTCGCTGATGTCGACCGCGTCTACGCAGAACATTGTTCCCTTCCCCCAGCTGTGGGATCAGGCTCGTCGTTCTATGCTTGTGAAGAGAGCAACCTAAGCAAGCAGGCTTGTAGCTTAGGCTCCTGCTAGTGTATATATAGTGGTTTTCTTTTTGTCTCCATATCAACCATTTTATATTGTGTATGTGTCATTGAAGAGTGAAATGATGGTTGCTTCTTCCGACTAACTTACTGTGTGATTTGACTGCTCCTTAGTGGCCCCTACACGTACTCCCCCTACGTGTATGCAACAGTGACACGTACACATGGACGCAATAACGTGTGCGATGCCCTAATGCATGCATGTCCGAGCACACGAGGAACACACACGGTCACGCTAAAGTGCTCAACCTACACGTGCATGCACACACATACTCAGTCAGGGTGAGCTAGTGACCGTATAAACACCGAAAAAAAATATTGAGCGCAATGAGCGTATTATGGAGTCCACTGACCGTATTTTTACAAATATACAGACGGTGTATTTATCTCGGTTGAAATTAAGCCATATTAACAGGAGAGGAGGCAGTATGGACTAGCATTACTTTGTTGTGTCCCATCAACTTGCCGAACAAGGAGAAGGTTGCAGGACGGGAGAAGCTCGCGCGCGGTGGCTCGCAGGACAAGGAGAAACTTTTGACTAATGCAAGCTCTCCCTCGCTCAGGCGGTGGACGTGCAACAGTTAATTCGGTGTCAGATTGCCACAAGCATACACTATACTACTAGTGCTATTATTGTTCGACTTCCCAAATAGGCAAACAGCCAAGCGCAAAGTTCACTAGTAGTACTAGTACTACTACTATAGTCTATAGAGGTATGTACTATACTAGTACTAGGAACCGGATGGAGGAGCGTCTGCACTCTTATTATGATTTTAAAATGTGATAAAGCAATCTTCAACACATTTGTTTCTCTTCGAGGGTTCTCGCATGTGATAATGGAAGTTGATAGCATGGAACACTCGCCACAATTCTCGCTTAATTCTGGCTCACATCCTGTTACAAATAGGAGCGCTCGGTAATATTTCCCCTTTTTCTGTTATTCAGCACGTAAACAGGTCAGCAAACCTTGCGGCGCATCTTCGTGCGAACCGTGCTTGCTGCACTTTGAATGTGGCCGAGAGCTGGCTTGATGAAGCACCTCGCTTCCTACTTCTTTTTTTGTGGGGTACCTCGCTTCCTAGTGACCAGTGTCTTGGCTGATCGTCCTAAGATATATGAATAAAGCTCTCTCATTACCCGTAAAAAAGATTAAGCCATATTAACTAGAAAGGAGGGAGTATGGACTAGCACTACTTTTTGGTGTGTCCCGTCAACTCGCAGAATGAGGAGAAGCTCGCTTACGCCTTTTGACTAATGCAACCTACCCTCGGTGGACATGCATCAGTCCATTCGGTGTCAGATTGTCAGAATCATACACTGTAGTACACAACATGCGGAGTACCATCATTGTTCGACTTCATGAAGAGGCGAAGAGACAAGTGCAGTAGTACGAGTAGTAGTACTACTAGAACCGCATGGTGGAGGATCTGTACTCTTATTTTTTTTATCTATGATAAAGTACACGTTTATTCCGGATAAGGGAGGAAAACGGCAGCCCAACATGTAATGATGATATCGATCAACCAACCATGCTCGAATATATGTTGGCCTCCGTGCGAGCCCGTCTGTGTGTTCTCGCTCCTCGTCTCTCTCAAGGAACGGCGGGTTGGCTCTTTGCCGTCAATTGAGATCGATTTGCTCACACTCCTGTCCCACATGTAAGTGATATGCCAAGAGGAGGTGCGTTGACCGACTGGCCATATGCATACTTGGTTTTGCACCTTCATACTCCCTCTCTCTCAGTTTACAAGGCGTGTGCGTAACTCTAGGTCGTCAATTTGACCAACCTAATACAAGTAATATATTACAAAAAATATATCAATATAAACTTCAGATGTTCTATTTTCAAAAGATATATTTTTTGTGTTATATAGTTTATATTAGGGTGATCAAATTAGCAACCTAGGTATACGCGTAGGACTTGTAAACTGAGACGGAGGGAGTACTACTCCTCCCTCCGTCACAGTTTACAGGGCGCGCTTCATTATGATGCATTTCTCTCAATGCATTTCCACCACGAGAGAGACTTTAGACGCGTTTGGTTTAATGCTCAATTAATTAGGGCTAGGTAACCGCAATCAAGTCCACAATTTACTACGAAGTGGAGTAAGTGCATGCATGTGTGTACCCGGGGTGGAAGCACTGCATGCATGTGTGTACGCATTATTCCCTCTAGTAATAGATGCCGTGCTATAACTACCAATGCAATTTTTCAGACCGATCGCTAGTCGCCTTGGTCCCACAGATTTTTTTTCTTTTTTCTGAAGCGCGCTCTATAAACAGTGACGGACGGAGTAGTATGAGCGGATTCAAAGAAGAGCGTATTGATGGTTGCTTCTTCCGAGCAAATTATAGTGGGAAAGGTGAGGCTTATGATTTGACTGCTCATTACTCACTATTAATGCGGCGCAACGACCGGGCCGAGTCTGCCATGCGGTTGTGCACTACCCCCTCGGTTCTTAAATATACTCCGGAGTATTTGTCTTTCTAGAGATTTCAGCGAGTGACTACTCAAATATTTGTCTTTTTAGAGATTCAAATGGACTACTACATACGGATGTATATAGACATATTTTAGAGTGTAGTTCACTCATTTTGCTACGTATGTAGTCACTTGTTGAAATCTCTAGAAAGACGAATAGAGTATTTAGGAACGGAGGGAGTACACATACGAAGCAAAATGAGAGAATCTACACTCTAAAATATGCCCATTTGAAATTTGTAAAAAGACAAATATTTAGGAACGAAGGAGTATAATTTTGTGCATGGCACATGGACCCGGATGCTGAAGAGGCTTCTGGCAATGCTATCAAGCTTCCATCATTTGTTTACATAATTGACGTACTATACAAATAATTTTCTAACGACATGAAATTGTACAATGGTGTGATCTTTCAGCTTTTGTTTCGTGTGTCTTGCCATCGATGCTCTTTCAGAAACAATAAAAAACTAACTTCCTTGCTAATGCATGTCAATTATTAGTAGATCAGAGCTAATAATGGATAGCCCAGTTTGTGATTTGTGTAGTCCACCAAAAGGTCGCAATAGCAACGAGGTGAAATGGATAGCCCAGTTTGGAAAAAAGAGGTAGAAAGGAAACAATTACTGGCCAATAAAAGTTGATGACACATGCGACGACAAAAAAGAGGCATATTCCTTGTCCTAAGGGAAGATAACAACACAGTTGTGTTTGTCTAAAACGGTCTGAGGACGAGATTGCAATATGGAAAGTACGCCGAACGAGCTACGTTTTGGGCAAAGAACTATGGAAGATCCACATGCGGTGACGTGGGAAGACGGGCAGTGGAGCAAGGCCGGAGGGGATACCTGGAGGTCGTCGGGATGTAACTAGGTGAGCAGCGGTGGGCGGCATCTGCGAGCAGGTGGCGTAGGCCCTGCCGCGCTGGAGCTTGGTCAGAGAGAACGGCGTGTACCGCAGATCAGGACGTGCTGCCTCGGCGTCATCAAACGGAGAAACGATACACTTCCTCCCTTTCCCCCGGCGGACGGGATGAGGCCGTATTAGTGACCAACGGTGAGAGAGAGAGAGAGGCCACCGCACTCCCTTTCCCACGGCGGACGGGATGCGGCCGGATCAGTGACCAACGGTGGGAGAGAGAGAGGCCACCGCAGCCTTGTGTGAGATACTCTGAAGAGCGACAAACCAGGCAGCAGGCTCCATTGTATATAGTTGAGAGGACTACCTTTTTCTCCATAAAAATCATTTTACATTCTGTGTACATGCCATTGATCGCTATAACTTTATTTAAAAATAACGTGGCAACGCGTCAAGTCGAACTTTGTTTCGTGCACGCATGGTACACGACCTCCCTAGGTAAACAATCGCTACTGGCGTTCAAATTAGCACGTGGGCTACCATTTCGTAAAGAAATGAGCTCCACCTGTACCCGCGCGGGTGTGGCTGGGCACGAAGCGTGAGTATGTGCATGGTGCCCCTATTATCTTCTTGTATACGTACACCACCTACATGGGATTGTGTGAGATAGATACAAACCTAGAGAGATATAGTGTGTGGGTTCATGAGAGTTTTTTGGGGGGGAGTCAATCAAAAAATGTAACATATGCAATGTGTGTGAAATAGAGTCCTGGATATAACATATATATAGAGGGGGCGATCCACGAGAAGAGAGTGGAGGTATCATCGGCTTGAGGTGTCCATAGAATCGAAGAGAGGGATGGTGTGTGTGTGTGGGCGCACGATCGATAAAGAGTGCCATCGAATTTGTGTGTGCCCACGTCAAAGATATAGAGTGGCTGGCCTACTGGAATGTGAGAGGGGACATGTGCAGTTTGTCTATGGCATGGATACCTACCTGCAGCGCTCGACTATCGGTGTGTGGTGGGGGAAGAGGGAGGCCCGATTAACTATAGAGGTACAATGGCTGGTATATGTGTGGAGGAGGAGAGAGGCCTACCTCATGTATTAAGGAGATCGATCTGCCTCATGTATTAAGGGAGATCGATCGGCATCCATGCATATGTGCAGGAGAGGAATAAGGTTGGGAGAGAGATAGAGATAAAGTGTTGGAGGGGGTGGTAGTGGAGTTGCTTCTAACAAATGGTGGGATAGGCTTGCTAGACAAACGGAAGGCACACCCGCAATATCAATAAGAGAGGAGATGGTTGCTTGTTGTTGTCTGTGCACGTTCGTGTGAGAGATGGATCAGGAGGCATGCACGAATGATGAGGGGGGACGATATGGTTGTGGTAAGCACACGTAACTACATAGGAAGATCAATCGCCTTTGTTAGAGAAAGGAGAGACATAACTTGTGAGGTACGTCGATCGATGGGGGGATAGTTAAAGTCAATCTAGGTATATGTTGGGAGATCGGTCGGTACGGTATACATGCATGTGTGTGTTAGAAGCAAATGAGGCACGAGGAGAAGGATAAAGAGAGAGGGATGCATCTAGGAGGTGGTACGAGAGGCATACTATATCGAGGGGGAAGGAGTGTGCGAGTACGAGATCGATGAAAAGAGTGGAGTGAGGCATGGACGGTGACAAGAGAAGAGGGGAAGCTTGTGTTTGTGCTAATCACACCTGGCTAGAGAGGCATATCGATCGATGTGTGCCGTAAAGAAGGAGGTGGGGGGGCCTACACACACCGTGGGTGAACGACCTAAAGTGAAAAGACGAATTTGTGCGATGGAGCTAGAGAATGCTGAGGGAGGGTGAGAGGGATGCGAGCGTGTGCATGCACGAGAGAAAGTTAGCGCTAGTTACAAAGATAAGAGGATTGTGTCGGTGTAAAAGACGAATAGATATCATACTTCATTATAAAAAGCGAATTCGGATACTTGAAGAATTTATCATAGTGTTTTAAACCGACGCATGTGTGAATATATATAACGGTGATACACATGGTGTGGTTATGAACTTGTTATACTACATGTAATATATTTTATCTCTACTCTTATAAAAACAGAGTTGTTGATGATGGTGTGCCTGCCATCCTGCAATATAGGCCGTCCGACTTATATCTGGTGGATAGGAAGGAAACTATGGCAAGTTTGAAAAGAGATACCCACACCCCTCTCCATATTTGCAAATTAGGCCCCTTGATCATGTTGATGTTCTGTGGAATGCATGGGCATCTTGCCAGGACTACATATAATACATAGAACATTGATTATAATTTTTGCTAATGTGTGGCTTTTGCAACTCAGGTCTAAATACTTGTCATAATGTAGGGGGTGGGGCACTATACTTTGTGTGATAAACATTGTGTACGTATGGAACATGGTTTAGATTATGAATATATAGTTAGTACATCAAATGTACTATTATTTGGAATCAACATCAAGTGTATTCAAAAAATAGAATTCTAGTTCATGTAGTACACATAGTTCATATCTATCTCTATAGTAATCATGTGGTGTGTTATTAAGGTAATACACGATTGATGGTTGAAGTTGGCAACAATCATGATTGTAGATTCTTATTGAAATAGAGAAACGAATTCAAATTTAGTTCGAATTGCAGCGGTAGTATAGACATTTGGAATGCACTAAAATGTTGGTATGAGTATGTTACATGCATTATACCGCAAGCGAAAAAATTTAATCGGACATAACATGGATTCATACTCCCTCCTTCCATCTATATAGGGAGTAATGAGAATTTTAAGACCGCCTTTGACTATTGACAAGATTAATAGTACATGACATGCACAATGTGAAAATTGTACCATTGAAAGAACCTTTCACAGACGAATTTAACGGTGTGCTTTGTGTAAGTTGCATGTCATATATTATTGCTCTAATATTTGGTCAAAGTTAGCATCGAAAAACGCATTAGGCCCTATATAGATGGGAAGGAGGGAGTAGCTTTGAATAGCATTTGTATAGTAAAATGGGGCAAGACTCTCTCTTTGTGTGGTGTGAATAGTTTTATTTTTTTCGTTTTCTTTTTGGTTCAGGGAAGTGCGAATTGATTTGGTACGTACAAGTATAATATTACTACACGTTAGTCTTGTCTCTAAAATTTAACCCACGTCTTGTTATATCCCGAAAATTCAGATATCGTGCTCCCAAAACTGGCGCCTTCACAACCCGCGCCTTGCTATCCCGGAATTACAACGCGCACGAAAACTCTCTCCAGCTGCCAAATCCCAACACGCGAAATCCCCCTTCTAACCCTGAGCCAAAAGGGCCGCTAGTTCAAATCGGTGGGGGGTACTTTTCTAACACACCCTACATTTTGGACAAGTGTGTCCCTAAGTCATGCTTCACCCCCTCCCATCGCCCCCTTTTCGCCATTCGAAATCCCAGGCCGCCATAACCTCTCCGCTCCAGCCGCAAAACCCCACCCTCCTTCGTCCGCCACCTCACCGCTGCCCAGCCGGAGCCTCTTCCCTGACGATGTCGTCCACCGCAACAGCTCGACGTCCCTCGTCCACCTTCTTGGATGAGGATCCGCCGTCCATCTCGTCGTCCCGCCGGTTCAGCAACCCCGTCCTCCACCTCCAAGGAGCTGTGATACGTCCATTTTGCATCATGCTTTTATATAAATATTTATTGCATTATGGGATGCTATTACACATTATATCTCAATACTTATGGCTATTCTCTCTTATTTTACAAGGTTTACCATGAAGAGGGGGGATGCCGGCAGCTGGAATTCTGGCTGGAAAAGGAGCAAACATTGGAAACCTATTTTGCACAACTCCAAAAGTCCTGAAACTCCACGAAACAACTTTTTGGATTTAATAAGAAATTATGAGCGAAAGAAATAGGCCAGGGGGCCCACACCCTGTCCAAGAGACAGGGGGCGCCCCCCCCCCTATAGGGCGTGGCCCCCTATCTCCTAGGTCCCCTGGGTGGGCCTCCGGCATCCATCTTCTGCTATATCATCACTTTTACCCTCGAAAAAATCGTGGGCAAGCTTACGGGACGAAACTCCGCCGCCACGAGGCGGAACCTTGGCAGAATCAATCTAGGGCTCTGGCGGAGCTGTTCTGCCGGGGACACTTCCCTCCGGGAGGGGGAAATCATCACCAACGTCATCACCAACGATCCTCTCATCGAGAGGGGGTCAGTCTCCATCAACATATTCACCAGCACCATCTCCTCTCAAAACCCTAGTTCATCTCTTGTATCCAATCTTGTATCAAAACCACAAATTGGTACCTGTGGGTTGCTAGTAGTGTTGATTACTCCTTGTAGTTGATGCTAATTGGTTTACTTGGTGGAAGATCATATGTTAAGATCCTTTTTGCATATTATTACTCCTCTGATTATGAACATGAATATGCTTTGTGAGTAGTTACGTTTGTTCCTGAGGACATGGGTGAAGTCTTGCTATTAGTAGTCATGTGAATTTGGTATTCGTTCGATATTTTGATGAGATGTATGTTGTCTTTTCCTCTAGTGGTGTTATGTGAACATCGACTACATGACACTTCACCATTATTTGGGCCTAGAGGAAGGCATGGGGAAGTAATAAGTAGATGATGGGTTGCTAGAGTGAAAGAAGCTTAAACCCTAGTTTATGCGTTGCTTCGTTAGGGGTTGATATGGATCCATATGCTTAATGTTGTGGTTAGGTTTACCTTAATACCTTCTTTTGTAGTTGTGGATGCTTGCAATAGGGGTTAATCATAAGTGGGATACTTGTCCAAGTTAGGGCAGTACCCAAGTACCGGTCCACCCATATATCAAATTATCAAAGTACCGAACGTGAATCATATGAACGTGATGAAAACTAGCTGGACGATAATTCCCAATGTGTCCTCGGGAGCTCCTTCTTCATTATTAGAATTTGTCCAGGCTTATCCTTTGCTACCTAAAGGATTGGGCCACCTTGCTGCACATTATTTACTTTATATACTTTTTGCTTGTTACTATTTATCTTATCACAAAACTATCTATCACCTACTATTTCAGTGCTTGTAGAGAAAACCTTATCGAAAACCGCTTATCATTTCCTTCTGCTCCTCGTTGGGTTCGACACTCTTACTTATCGAAAGGACTACGATAGATCCCCTACACTTGTGGGTCATCAAGACTCTTTTCTGGCGCCGTTGCCGGGGATTGTAGCGCTTTTGGTGAGTGGAACTTGGTAAGGAAACATTTATATAGTCTGCTGAAATTTTCCGTTACTTGTCACTATGGAAACTAATCCTTTGAGGGGCTTGTTTGGGGTATATTCACCCCAACCAGAAGAGCAAAGAGATTCTCCTCAACCTACTGAACTTTATGAAAATATTCACTTTGAGATTCCTTCGGGTATGATAGAAAAACTGTTAGCTAATCCTTTTGCAGGAGACGGAACATTGCATCCCGATTTACACCTTATCTTTGTGGATGAAGTTTGTGGATTATTTAAGCTTGCAGGTATTCCCGATGATGTTGTCAAAATAAAGGTCTTCCCTTTATCTTTGAAGGGAGATGCAACGACATGGTATAGACTATGTGATGATACGAGATCTTGGAATTATAAGCGACTGAAGTTGGAATTTCACCACAAGTTCTATCCTATGCATCTCGTTCAACGTGATCGTAATTACATATATAATTTCTGGCCTCACAAAGGAGAAAGCATCGCTCAAGCTTGGGGGAGGCTTAAGTCAATGTTATATTCATGCCCCAATCATGAGCTCTCTCGGGAAATGATTATTCAGAATTTTTATGCTCGGCTTTCTCTTGATAATCGCAACCTACTCGATACTTCCTGTGTTGGTTCCTATATGTTGAAGACTATTGATTTTAAATGGCACTTACTGGAAAGAATTAAACGCAACTCTGAAGATTGGGGTTCCGACGATGGTAAGGAGTCAGGTATGACACCTTAGTTCGACTATGCTAAATCTTTTATGGATACCGATGCTTTCCGTGGATTTAGCTCTAAGTATGGACTTGACTCTGAGATAGTAGCTACTTTTTGTGAAACTTTTGCTACTCACATTGATCTCCCTAAAGAGAAGTGGTTTAAATATAATCCTCCTGTTGAAGTGAAAGTAGCTGCACCTATTACCGTCGAAGAAAAGACTATTACATATAGTGATCCTATTGTTCATACTGCTTATGTCGAAGAACCTCCTTTTCCTATTAGGATAAAAGATCATGCTAAAGCTTTGAGTGTTGTTCGTAAGAGTAATACTAGGACCTATACACCTCCTGAGCAAATTAATGTTGAACCCGGTATTGCTATGATTAAAGATCTCTTGGATGAGGACTTAGATGGGCATGTCATCTCTTTCTTGGGTGAAACTGCTAATATTGCTAGACCCGATACTAAGACACGTAGACATGTTGTAGGCACGCCTGTTATTTCCGTTAAAATAGGAGATCATTGTTATCATGGCTTATGTGATATGGGTGCTAGTGCTAGTGCGATACCTTATGATCTTTATAAAAAAATTATGCACGATATTGCACCTGTTGAATTAGAAGACATTGATGTTACTATTAAGCTTGCTAATAGGGACACCATTAAACCTATTGGGATTGTTAGAGATGTTGAAGTCTTGTGTGGGAAGATTAAATACCCTACTGAATTTCTTGTTCTTGCTTCCACACAATATGATTTTTGTCCCATTATTTTTGGTAGACCCTTCTTGAATACTGCTAGTGCTAAGATTAATTGTGAAAGGAAGGTCGTCACTATTGGCATAGATGGTATGTCTCCTGAGTTCAATTTTGCTAAGTTTAGTAGACAACCTCGTGAAAGGGAACCACCTAGTAAGGATGAAATTATTGGTCTTGCTTCCATTGCTGTTCCTCCAACTAATCCATTAGAACAATATTTGTTAGACCATGAAAACGATATGTTTATGAAGGAAAGGGAGGAAATAGATGAAGTGTTCCTTAAACAAGAACCTATGCTGAAACATAAACTTCCCGTTGAAATTCTTGGGGATCCCCCTCCACCCAAGGGTGATCCCGTGTTTGAACTCAAACCCTTACCTGATAATCTTAAGTATGCTTATCTTGATGAAAAATAAATATATCTTGTTATTATTAGTGCTAATCTTTCAGAGAAAGAAGAAGAAAGATTATTGAAAACTCTGAAGGAGCACAGAGCTGCTATTGGATATACTCTGGATTACCTTAAGGGCATTAGTCCCACATTATGTCAACACAAAATTTCAGTGGAGAAAGATGCCAAACCAGTTAGAGATCCTCAAAGACGATTAAATCCCAAGATGAAGGAAGTGGTAAGAAAGGAGATACTAAAGCTCCTTGAGGCAGGTATTATTTATCCCGTTGCTGATAGTGAATGGGTAAGCCATGTTCATTGTGTCCCTAAAAAGGGAGGTATTACCGTTGTCCCTAATGATAAAGATGAATTGATCCCACAAAGAATTATTACAGGTTATAGGGTGGTAATTGATTTCCGTAAGTTAAATAAAGCTACTAGGAAAGATCATTGCCCTTTACCTTTTATTGATCAAATGCTAGAAAGGCTATCCAAACACACACATTTTTGCTTTCTAGAAGGTTATTCTGGTTTCTCTCAAATACCTGTGTCAGCGAAGGATCAATCTAAAACTACTTTTACTTGCCCTTTTGTTAGTTTTGCTCATAGACGTATGCCTTTTGGTTTATGTAATGCACCTGCTACCTTTCAAAGATGCATGATGGCTATATTTTCTGATTTTTGTGAAAAGATTTGTGAGGTATTCATGGATGACTTCTCCGTCTATGGATCCTCTTTTGATGATTGTTTGAGCAACCTTGATCGAGTTTTGCAGAGATAAGAAGACACTAGTCTTGTCCTGAATTGGGAAAAGTGTCACTTTATGGTTAATGAAGGCATTGTCTTGGGGCACAAGATCTCCGAGAGAGGTATTGAAGTTGATAAAGCCAAAGTTGATGCTATTGAAAAGATGCCATGTCCCAAGGACATAAAAGGTATAAGAAGTTTTCTTGGTCACGCCGGTTTTTATAGGAGGTTCATTAAGGACTTTTCTAAAATCTCTAGGCCTCTGACTAATTTATTGCAAAAAGATATTCCTTTTGTCTTTGATGATGATTGTGTAGAAGCATTTGAAACACTCAAGAAAGCTTTGATCACTGCACCTATTGTTCAGCCACCTGATTAAAATTTACCTTTGGAAATTATGTGCGATGCTAGTGATTATGTTGTAGGTGCTGTTTTAGGGCAAAGAGTCGATAAGAAATTGAATGTTATCCAGTATGCTAGTAAGACTCTTGATACTACCCAGAGAAACTATGCTACTACTGAAAAAGAGTTCTTAGCAGTTGTGTTTGCATGTGATAAGTTTAGACCTTATATTGTCGATTCCAAAGTTACTCTTCACACTGATCATGCTGCTATTAAATATCTTATGGAAAAGAAAGATGCTAAGCCTAGACTCATTAGATGGGTTCTCTTGCTCCAAGAATTTGACTTGCATATTGACAGAAAGGGAGCTAAGAACCCCATTGCAGACAACTTTTCTAGGTTAGAGAATGTTCTTGATGACCCACTGCCTATTAATGATAGCTTTCCTGATGAACAATTAGCGGTCATCAATGCTTCTCGTACTGCTCCTTGGTATGCTGACCATGCTAATTACATTGTTGCTAAATATATACCGCCTAGTTTCACATACCAGCAAAAGAAAAAGTTCTTTTATGATTTAAGACACTATTTCTGGGATGACCCACATCTTTATAAAGAAGGAGTAGGTGGTGTTATTAGATGTTGTGTGCCTGAGCATGAACAGGAACAGATCCTACGCAAGTGTCACTCTGAATCCTATGAAGGACACCACGCTGGAGATAGAACTGCACACAAGGTACTACAATCTGGTTTTTATTGGCCTACTCTCTTCAAAGATGCTCGTAAGTTTGTCTTATCTTGTGATGAATGTCAAAGAATAGGTAACATTAGTAGATGTCAAGAAATGCCTATGAATTATTCTCTTGTTATTGAACCGTTTGATGTTTGGGGCTTTGATTATATGGGACCTTTTCCTGCCTCCAATGGTTATACACATATTTTAGTAGCTGTTGATTACGTTACTAAGTGGGTAGAAGCTATTGCAACTAGTAGTGCTGATCATAACACTTCTATTTAAATGCTTAAAGAAGTTATTTTTCCGAGGTTTGGAGTCCTTAGATATCTTATGACTGATGGTGGTTCACACTTTATTCATGGTGCTTTCCGTAAGATGCTTGCTAAGTATGATGTCAATCATAGAATAGCATCTCCTTATCATCCGCAGTCTACTGGTCAAGTAGAGTTGAGCAATAGAGACCTCAAATTAATTTTGCAAAAGGCTGTGAGTAGATCTAGAAAGAATTGGTCAAAAAAGCTTGATGATGCATTATGGGCCTATAGAACTGCATACAAAAATCCTATGGGTATGTCTCCTTATAAGATGGTTTATGGAAAAGCATGTCATTTACCTCTTGAACTTGAACATAAGGCATATTGGGCTATTAAAGAGCTCAATTACGACTTCAAACTTGCCGGTGAGAAGAGGTTATTTGGTATTAGCTCACTTGATGAATGGAGAACCCAAGCGTATGAGAATGCCAAGCTTTTCAAAGAAAAAGTCAAATGCCGGCATGATAAGAGGATACAAAAGCATGAGTTTAACGTAGGAGATTATGTGTTATTATTCAACTCTCGTTTAAGATTTTTTGCAGGAAAACTTCTCTCAAAATGGGAAGGTCCCTACGTTATCGAGGAGGTCTATCGTTCTGGTGCTATAAAAATCAAACACTTCGAAGGCACAAATTCGAGAGTGGTAAACGGTCAAAGAATTAAACATTATATTTCAGGTAATCCTATCAATGTTGAAACTAATATTATTGAAACCATAACCCATGAGAAATACATAAGAGACACTTTCTAGAACATTCCAGACTCCGAAAAGGCATAGGTACGTGGTACGGTAAGTAACCCGGCTCCAAAACAACTCTAATGGCAATTTTTATCAGTTTTGGATTATTTAAGAATTTTAGGAAGAAAGAAGTAGTCCGAAAGGGACACGAGACTCCCACGAGAGAGGAGGCCGTGCCCCCCTGTAGGACGCGCCCCCCCTGTCTCGTGGGCACCTCGTGTGCCTCCCGGACTCCATTTTCTGGTATGCTACGTATTTTGGTCGGTAAAAATTCATTATATATACTCCCGAAGGTTTTGACCACCGTATCACGCAAATATCCTCTGTTTTCGTTTCGAGCTGTTTCTGTTGCAGATTTGGAACAAGATGTCGTCCCAAGATTCGGAGGGAGAGAGCTACATGGCTGATTATATCGCAAACCCAAAAGTATATGGGGATGTGGAACATTATGGCTGGACCACAGAGGAAGAAGAAGACTATGATCCAAAGGGGAAGGAGGAGAAAAGCTCTGATGAAGAGGACGATCCACTACCTCAACCTGGTGATATGCATGTGGAGTTCAAGAAGTCAAGCCTCCCTAAGGTCCAATCTATCCCACCACGTTTTTTGCAGGACAGCAAGGCAGCATTATGCAAAAAGATAATGAAACTTGAGCTCGAGAATGAGGATCTGAGGGAGGAAAATTTTAGCCTCAGACGCAAGCTAGAGAAGAAAAATGCAACAACTCCACCGTCATCACCACCTCCATCACCTCCGAAGAAATAATCACATGGGTATGGGCACCCCCCTTGGCAACCACCAAGCTTGGGGGAGGTGCCCCGGTATCGTATCACCATCACACTCCTATCTTTATCGCTTTATTTAGTTCGGTCCTTTCTGTAGTATCTTGATCTAGTAGTTTGAAGTTTTCGATATCAAGTAGTTTTGAGTTTTGCATTGTGATCTCTTTATGTAATCGAGTCTGTGTGCTATCTATACTAAAGATTAGTGTTGAGTCAAGGGCTTTTCTATGTTGCTATGATCTTGAGAAAGTAGAAAGAATAAAAGAGTTCATATTGATCTTATGGATAGTAATGACTTCACACATAGAAAGTATGAGGCATAAAAATTGTTGAGAGTTGATAAATGTAGCCTTGGTCATCGTTGCAATTAATAGGAAGTGATAAGGAAAGAGGGGTTCACATATAAATATATTATCTTGAACATCTTTTATGATTGTGAAGCACTCATTAAGTATGACATGCTAAAAGAGTTGATGTTGGACAAGGAAGGCAACATAATGGTTTATGTTTTCCGACATCTCAGTTAAAGTATATTGTCATTGACCTTCCAAACATGTTGAGCTTGCCTTTCCCCCTCATTCTAGCCAAAGTTCTTGCACCAAGTAGAGATACTACTTGTGCTTCCAAATATCCTTAAACCCAGTTTTGCCATGAGAGTCCACTATACCTACCTATGGATTCAGTAAGATCCTTCAAGTAAGTTGTCATCGGTGCAAGCAATAAAATTTGCTCTCTAAATATGTATGACTTATTAGTGCAGAGAAAATAAGCTTTGTATGAACTTGTTGTGGAAGTAATAAAAGCGATGGACTGCATAATAAAGGTCCACATGCACGGGGCAATATAAAGTGACGGTATTTTGCATTAAGATTTCGTGCATCAACCCTAAACACGCATGACAACCTCTGCTTCCCTCTGCGAAGGGCCTATCTTTTACTTTATGTTTTTAGTTTATGCTTGAGTCAAGGTGATCTTCACCTTTCCCTTTTGTACTTTATCCTTTGGCAAGCTCCTCGTGTTTGAAAGATCATCATATATATTTATATATATATATATATCCAATTGGATGTAAGTTGGCATAGGCTATTATTGTTGACATCACCTAAAGGTGAATACGTTGGGAGGCAACACAATAAGCTCCTATCTTTCTCAGTGTCCGGCTGAAACTCTATAACCACAAGTATTGCGTGAGTGTTAGCAATTATAGGAGACTACGAGATAGTTGAGTATGTAAGCTTGCTGAAAAGCTCTATTATTGACTCTTTCTGATGTTACGATAAATTGCAATTGCTTCAATGACTAAGATTATAGTTTGTTAGTTCCCAATGAAGTTTTTGAACCATACTTGACATTGTGAATTTCTTATTACATGAGCATAGGAAATCATATGACAAAAATCTATATATGTTGTTGTTATTAGAATGATCATGATGCCCTCATGTCCGTATTTTATTTTTATCGACACCTCTATCTCTAAACATGGGGACATATTTTTCGATTTCGGCTTCCGCTTGAGGACAAGCGAGGTCTAAGCTTGGGGGAGTTGATACGTCCATTTTGCATCATGCTTTTATATCAATATTTATTGCATTATGGGCTGTTATTACACATTATATCTCAATACTTATGGCTATTCTCTCTTATTTTACAAGGTTTACCATGAAGAGGGGGGATGCCGGCAGCTCGAATTCTGGCTGGAAAAGGAGCAAACGTTGGAAACCTATTCTGCACAACTCCAAAAGTCCTGAAACTCCACGAAACAACTTTTTGGATTTAATAAGAAATTATGAGCGAAAGAAATAGGCCAGGGGGCCCACACCCTGTCCAAGAGACAGGGGGCGCCCCCCCCCCCACCCTATAGGGCGCAGCCCCCTATCTCCTAGGTCCCCTGGTGGGCCTCCGGCGTCCATCTTCTGCTATATCATCACTTTTACCCTGGAAATAATCATGGGCAAGCTTACGGGACGAAACTCCGCCGCCACGAGGCGGAACCTTGGCGGAATCAATCTAGGGCTCTGGCGGAGCTGTTCTGCCGGGGACACTTCCCTCAGGGACGGGGAAATCATCACCAACATCATCACCAACGATCCTCTCATCGAGAGGGGGTCAATCTCCATCAACGTCTTCACCAGCACCATCTCCTCTCAAAACCCTAGTTCATCTCTTGTATCCAATCTTGTATCAAAACCACAAATTGGTACCTCTGGGTTGCTAGTAGTGTTGATTACTCCTTGTAGTTGATGCTAATTGGTTTACTTGGTGGAAGATCATATGTTCAGATCCTTTATGCATATTATTAGTCCTCTGATTATGAACATGAATATGCTTTGTGAGTAGTTACGTTTGTTCCTGAGGACATGGGTGAAGCCTTGCTATTAGTAGTCATGTGAATTTGGTATTCGTTCGATATTTTGATGAGATGTATGTTGTCTTTTCCTCTAGTGGTGTTATGTGAACGTCGACTACATGACACTTCACCATTATTTGGGCCTAGAGGAAGGCATGGGGAAGTAATAAGTAGATGATGGGTTGCTAGAGTGACAGAAGCTTAAAACCTAGTTTATGCGTTGCTTCGTTAGGGGTTGATATGGATCCATATGCTTAATGTTGTGGTTAGGTTTACCTTAATACCTTCTTTTGTAGTTACGGATGCTTGCAATAGGGGTTAATCAAAAGTGGGATACTTGTCCAAGTTAGGGCAGTATCCAAGTACAGGTCCACCCACATATCAAATTATCAAAGTACCGAACGCGAATCATATGAACGTGATGAAAACTAGCTTGACGATAATTCCCAATGTGTCCTCGGGAGCCATTTCTTCATTATTAGAATTTGTCCAGGCTTATCCTTTGCTACCTAAAGGATTGGGCCACCTTGCTGCACTTTATTTACTTTATTTACATTTTGCTCGTTACTATTTATCTTATCACAAAACTATCTATCACCTACTATTTCAGTGCTTGCAGAGAAAACCTTATCGAAAACCGCTTATCATTTCCTTCTGCCCCTCATTGGGTTCGACACTCTTACTTATCGAAAGGACTACGATAGATCCCCTACACTTGTGGGTTATCAAGCTGCTCCGACGATCGCCTCATCTATCGTGGCTGCTCCATCCCCACAGCGCCGCCTTAACCTGCTCCACCGGAACTGCAGCATCCTCACCGACTCCTCGGATGAAGCCGAGGCCTACTTGGCACCACCAAAGAGGTTGTACACATCTCATCACACCTTCTCCTTAACTCGACCTCCTGGCACTGACAGTGCTCCATCCCGCAACCCCATGGAGCGGCTACCTTGAAGCTGGCACCGCGAGCGACATCTCCACGGCGGCTCTCCCCCAGTGCGAGTCCCCTTCGGCGGCGGCATCCATACCAGCCGGATCTGCTGCTGCTGCTCCGGCTCTCGCTCGATCGCTCGCTCGCCCAGCTGCTGCTGCTGCTCTCCCCCTCGCTCGTGCTGCTGCTTTGCTCCGATTAAGCCACACTTCAGTCGACTGAATCAACTTTTGGGTCAGTTGATTTTCAGGGGTTGGGGGTTCGCCGGAGTTAAGGAAGAACCACCCGTAGTGGGGACGGGGGCTCACCGGAGAGGTACCCCATTATCCATCTTAGGGTTCAGGGTGGGGCGGGGGGCCTAGAGGGCTGGCTAGGGCGGCAGTGGGGAGTTGTTTCGGGGCGGCGAGGCGGCGCTGGGGCTGGCGGTTCGGCCGGTGGTAGCTGGCGGCTCGGGGGGTGCAGGTTAAAGATGAACAGCAGGCCCTCCCTAAACTACACGTCAAGTGCCTCTCTACTACCATTGCATTCAGCTTCGACAGTAGCATTCAGATTCCGTAGTAAATTTTAGTTTTGATAGTTAAGTTGAGAGTCAACAGTTTTTACCTCATCTGTTGTAGTCAGGTGGTTTTTGGTGATGTAAATTTTACATCTATTTTACTTCATCTATTGGAGATGCTATTATAATCCCACTTGAGATTGACGTTGTTTGTCTTGTGCTGCTTCACCCTTGACGTCTTATGGCTCACCAGAGCTGCTCCAATGACAGAACGATCCATCACAATAGAGCAGTGCCCTGGACGCAGTCTACAGATTCCTTAGATCTTCCGACACACCTCCGACAGCCACCTCTGCCTCAACTGCTTCAGCGACCAATCCAATGATGCTGAGGTCGACATGGCTACGGCAAAGAGGTTGTACACTTGTTGCATCGCTTATTACTATATATTCATTTTAATCCATTAGGGCTATTTTGGTTCAACGGAAAAATATAGCAATAGGGAATTTTCTAATGGCACTCTACTATTCAATTATTCATGCATTTTGTTGAAAGGAATGAAGAAAAACATCCACCTAGACCTACTTTTCAAAATCCTATGCATGAAAACAAGACCAAGTGCATTAGTGGCAGAATAACATTCTAATTGTACACGCTTTCATATGGTTTCACTTTATTTTGGCCATGTTTCATTGCATTCCTCTGCTCTTCCAATTCCTGTAAACCAAACACCCAAGTTGACAGAAATCTTGTGTTTACTAATGCTCTGTTTACCATGTGCATTCCTATCCTATTCTGGTGTTTTTCCTATCCCTGCGTTTTTTGAATCATGCAAGCCAAATGAGCCCTTATAGAATTACTTTAGTTACAGGTAGGTGTCAAAGGGAACTTTGTGTGGTTTGTCCTGCTCCTGTCGCAACGTCGTCCACCTCACCTGAGCTGCTCCATCGATAGAAGTATCCACCAAACCAGACATCACGACTCCTGATCGTATTTCGCCGCCTCAGATCTCCTTCCCTACCGCCGGCACCCACCGCAACGGCATCACCATCATCGACTCAGCAGATGAACCTGAGGAGTACACGGGTCCACAAGAGAGGTCGCACTCTTTTGTTTCTGCTTATGTTATGCATTGCTTAAACTTACCTGCTATTTTATCATCTCGTTCAGCTCTTGGTGGAGATAGCACCCCGGTTGTACATGCACAAGAACCAGCCCTACCACACATAACCCAAACTCTCGCAGATTATACCCCTACTGCGATGGACAGAGAACCAGCTTCACCAATCTAACCCCAACCCCAACAGATAGTAACCCAGTTCCTGTTGACACAGCACCATCTCCACCACAGAGCTCCCAAACAAGAGCAGTTAGTAAGGCAGCTCCAGTGCCCAAAGGGCCAGTACTACCACAGCGAACACCAACTCCACCAGTTAGTACGCCTATTCCTATGGAGGAAGCACAACCAGCTAGTCATAGTTTAGCAACTATCGCATTTGATGTTGTTAAATCGTATGTGCGTATCTTCCCATCTTGGAAATATTATACTAAAAATGAAGGAAAATGCCAATTGCAGGTGTTTGTCCAGGAGTTATGTGTAAGTAATGTTATTCATGGCAATTACTTTGCTTTGTCCCATACATCCTACCTCCATGATGGTTATAATACAGCAAATTTTCCCATTTTTCTCTATAGAGAAGGACCGATTTGGAAACTCAGGATGAGGTAACCTGTGCTAATACCTCTGCTATCTTCAAAAATGCTTGGTGGCAGTATCGGAATTACCTGAAGAAAACATACTTCACCGCCAAAGAAACTCATCAAATTCTCTTACGTTCTCCTGTGACACATTTACTGGACGATGATTGGGAACGCCTTGTTCTGTACTGGTCCCGAACCAAGAATGTGGTAAGGTCTATGAGCTTATTTTCTATTTTTAAGTACTATGTTCTTGTGTCTTACTGTACTCTGTTCATGTAGAACAAGTGCCGAAACCTGAATAACAACTTTCTAATTTAAGATTCCATTGCTATCATAGTTTAAAAAAGTGTTAGGCGTTAATTGTGCATTTTGCCACCGCCTTGCGCTTTACTGACCAAAGCGCATGCTTATGCGCAGTTATGCATAGATTAAGCGTAGTTATGCGCAATGCGTTTTGCCAACGCCTAGAGCCTAGGCGCGCCTTTTTTAACTATGATTGCTATCATGCATACTGCTTTGCTCTTGTATCACTGTATTTACTCATACAAACTTATTTTTAAATTGAAGGATCCAATCGAAACTACAATGGCACAGTAGGTATGTTCATGCATGTTTCTTTAACAGGTTTGCTCTTATCAATAGCTCTGTTGATTTCAATTTCAATTGTGTATACAGTTGACTTCTCATATCATGCATATTACTAGCATTACAACAGAGCCAATAGTGTTGTTGTACATGTAGACCCAAGGTACCCATCTGAAATCTTGTTGTGTCGTGTAGTTTCCCACGCTTTGTACTCTTTCACTACTGCTTTGTCTTGAACTGCTATGATTTGAACCGTGTCTCTATTTTGATTTGCCAAGACAATGCAGTGACCATAGGACATAGATATATGTTTGTTTGATGCTTTTATTATGTACTAGTACTTGGCAATAGAAGAATTGGTAGTTTAATCCTGTCCACCTTACTAATGAACTGGTTCACCGAAATGAGTTTCATATACTAGTACATGCTAAACCTGTTATGTGTCTGCTTGTTTCTTCTTTTAGAATGCTGACAGAATATTGGAGAAGAGTGCCTTATTAAGCAATGGTAAAGGAAGTAATTCAGATAAGGTTCAGGATAGTGACGCATCCTTGTTGGTCTCCAACAAAGCTGATAAAACAGCTAAGGAAGACTATCTTGAAGACAGTGAGACAGCCCCAAAGTCATGTCTTGGTTTAGTGTTCGAGTTACTGGCCACTACCGCTTGCACAATCTATTCAAACTCACTGTCTGAATCAATTCGGTTTCTTGAGTCTCAACTGCAAGCTGAAAGACATCGAGCAGCTGTGCTGCAACAGGAAGCGGAAGGACTGCGGAAGTCCCTGGAGCATTCAGGTGCATACTTTTTGGTGCAACAGCAAGCGTTGGAGGATTTTAGCGCCAAATAGGACAAAGCTAATCAGCTTGCTAAGCTTATTGTCAGCATGGTGGATACCCAGGATAACGTTTCTTGAGCTCTTCTGATGTTGTTTCAGTTATGCTCTTGTTTTGCTGCCGCGTTTATTTGCACTGGTGGCCAATTTTGACGGCCAGTGTATGTAATATGCTGCTTTGTTCCCTATGCACTGGTGGCGAACTTTGATTCCCAGTGGATGTAATATGTGTAATAGCGTTAATAGGCTGGTTGTAACGCCCCGGATACAACTTTCCATATTCGTAACTCCAACTCTTGCCTTTTTCGGAGATGCGATATGTTATTTTCCTCCGTGGTTGGGTTTTTGTTGTTTTGTTTTGCTTTCTGTTCATGTCTTGCATTTCATCTCATGTCATCATTTGCATTGCACCGGCACTCGTTGCCGTCTATGTTTTCATAAAACTCGTATCCGCTCGTAGTTGCCGCGTCACCTCTTGCTTTCGTTGACTGTTCCGAGACCAATCGGGTTTTTGCTTCCCTCTTGACCCTGACCACCTAACCTCTCTTGCCAGCTCGCCCCCCCTCTTGGCGAGTCCGAAAACCGCTCCGAACCCGAACCGTGTTGTCGTGACCGATGAGTCCGGATCATCCCCAAACATCTATAAAACATCTTCGTTTTATTTATTGGACTCCCTAACCTATTTTTCCCGACCGTCCAATTTCGATCGGAGGGACGAAATAGCCCCAAACCAAAATCCTGTGCTATATATATAGACCAATCCCCTAGGCAACAACCCTAAAATCTAGCCCCTTGTCCCATCGCGCCGCCGCCAGTCATCCACTCCCCTCCTCATCGGGATCCCTCCCGATCCAATTCCACCAACCGAAGCCGCCTCCTCCTTCCTTGTTTTTCCCATCGAGCCAACCACCTTCCCTGATCCACCCATCGATCCAGCCCCGTCGAGCTCCTCTGCTCGACGTCCAGGCACCCGCAGCCTCCTCTACCTCGCCACCCGTGCGCCTTCGACCACGCCTAACCACCAAGCCGCCATCCGTCGTCCTCTGCTTCACGCTGCCTCCGGCGAGCAGAAGCCCCGCGCCTGCAGCCTCGCGTCTCGCAGTTCGCCCGTCCTCGGAGCTCCCTGCCGTGGTGCTCCCCTTCTCCGTCGCGTCACCAACCTCTCCGGCCAGACCGTCCCAGGCGAGCCCCCGTCGTGCCCTCTCCTTCCTCCATTTCCCTTCTCTCTGTACCTCATCTCTCTATCTCTGAATCAGGAACCCCATCGATATGGTCACGTCCTCATCGTGCGCTTCGTCGCCCGTTCGTCCCTGCCGGCAGCCGCGTTGCTCCCCTTCCTTGTCGTCCCTCCAACCGGAGCCCCGCTGTCGCCCTGTTCTTTTGCAAGCCGTGCCCGTGATGCCGCAGCACCGCTGCCATGGACGCCGAGCCGCCGCCTGCCTCCACGGCCCTTGTCCGCGAGCACCGGCAACTCGAGCCTCCTCTGCTTCCCCTCGTGCAGGAGATGCAGCATGCCGAGCCACCCAGCACCTCCACCTCTTCGCCCGGATCCCGTCCGGCCGTCCCCGCCGCCAAGTCCATCGCCGCCTGAACCTCACTGCTTTGCCAAGTCCCGCCTCACCGCGCCTCTGCTTCGTGCGAGCAGAGGACGAGGCGCCCGCTCCCTCGTGCCTCACGTTGACCGCGCCGCCAGCGTGCCTGGGCCACCGCATCGCGCCTCGCCCACGGCCCAGCAAGGCGCTGCAACCCAGCCTCTCCACCGACTGGGCCGAAGCCCACTGGGTGAGGCCACACCCCCAGCGCCTCCCTTTTTCCCCCTTCTATTGGGCCTGCTCCAGCTAGTTTCGGCCTGTTTCGGTTTTTTATCAGTCCAACGAATTTATCTATTTATCCAGAGTTACCAGTTTTACAGAAAAACCCTCATGTTCATGCATTTAATAAATCCACAACCGTGCATCGGATTAAAATGGTTTAAACATGTAAAATGCTTGGAATTACATGTAGTTTCATAATATCCCACTTTCAACCATGTTTGAAATGTTTAACTTGTTGTTTGCATTAATTTGCTCAAATGCCACGCTAAAATGATTTAGTTCATAACTAAATAACCGTAGCTCGGTTTTAAATAAACTTTATATGTAAATGGGGTGCCAAAATGCCTAGTTTAACATGGTCCACTTTATTTTCCTATTTAACAACTCTAAAATTGTATATAGGGCAGAACATTAGCAAATTCATAAATTGCATATGAGGATTTTCCGGAATTGTTGTTTGTTGTTCCGGCCTCATTTAAACTTGCCTAGATAGGTAGTTTAATTATGCTTCACCTCTTGCCATGTTTAACAACATTTAATATTGTTGGGTAGCTTAAACGAGAGAGAACTAAATAGTTGCTTGTGGTGTTTCGTCAATATGCAACTCGTTGCATATTGAGCTCCACTTAACTTGTACTATTGTTTATTGCACTTTGCCATGCCATGCCTCATTAAACTGGACATGCATCATATTTGTTTGTGCATCATGCCATGATTATGCTTGTTTGTTTACCATGTTGTTTGTTTCTTTCCGGTGTTGCTTCTTAGTTCCGGTAATGTTGCGTTTGAGAGGATTCGTTCGACTACGCCCGTTTGTCTTCTTCATGGACTCGTTCTTCTTCCTTGCGGGATTTCAGGCAAGATGACCGTCACCCTGGATCTCACTACTATCATTGCTATGCTAGTTGCTTCGCTCTATCGCTTTGCTGTGCTACCTATCTCTTGTTGATCAAGCCTCCCAATTTGCCATGTCAGCCTCTAACCTTTTTCACCCTTCCTAGCAAACCGTTGTTTGGCTATGTTACCGCTTTGCTCAGCCCCTCTTATAGCATTGTTAGTTGCAGGTGAAGTTGAAGATTGCTCCATGATGGACAGGATTATGTTAAGATATCACAATATCTCTTATTTAATTAATGCATCTATATACTTGGTAAAGGGTGGAAGGCTCGGCCTTATGCCTGGTATTTTGTTTCACTCTTGCCGCCCTAGTTTCCGTCATACCGGTGTTATGTTCCCAAATTTTGTGTTCCTTACGCGGTTGGGTGATTTATGGGACCCCCTTGACAGTTCGCTTTGAATAAAACTCCTCCAGCAAGGCCCAACCTTGGTTTTACCATTTGCCTCACCACCACCTATACCTTTCCCTTGGGTCGGCCAACCCGAGGGTCATCTTTATTTTAGCCCCCCCCCAGGCTAGTGCTTCTCTAAGTGCTGGTTCGAACCGGGCAGACTGCGGGGCCACCTCAGGGCAACTCGAGGGTTGGTTTTACTCGTAGGCTGACCTATCCGGTGTTGCCCTGAGAACGAGATATGTGCAGATCCTATCGGGATTGTCGGCGCATCGGGCGGCTTTGCTGGTCTTGTTTTACCATTGTCGAAATGTCTTGTAAATCGGGATTCCGAGACTGATCGGGTCTTCCTGGGAGAAGGAATATCCTTCATTGATCGCGAGAGCTTATCATGGGCTAAGTTGGGACACCCCTATAGGGTATTATCTTTCGAAAGCCGTGCCCGCGGTTATGTGCTAGATGGGAATTTGTTAATGTCCGGTTGTAGATAACTTGACACCAGATCCGAATTAAAACGCATCAACCGCGTGTGTAGCCGTGATGGTCTCTTTTCGGCGGAGTCCGGGAAGTGAACACGGTTTTGGGTTATGTTTGACGTAATTAGGAGTTCAGGATCACCTCTTGATCATTGCTAGCTTCACGACCGTTCCTTTTGCTTCTCTTCTCGCTCTTATTTGCTTATGTTAGCCACCATATCATGCTTAGTCGCTGCTGCAACCTCACCACTTTACCCCTTCCTTTCCCTTTAAGCTTTGCTAGTCTTGATACCCATGGTAATGGGATTGCTGAGTCCTCGTGGCTCACAGATTACAACAACAACAGTTGCAGGTACAGGTTATGCGATGATCATGACGCGAGAGCGATGTTTGCTTGTTTTGGAGTTCTTCTTCTGCTTCTTCTTCGATCAGGGGATAGGTTCCAGGTCGGCAGCCTGGGCTAGCAGGGTGGATGTCGTTTGAGTTTCTGTTTGTGTTTCATCCGTAGTCGGATGGTGCTCTTATGTAAGATGATGTTGTATTCGTGTGGCATTGTATGCCTTTTGTATGTATCCCCAACTATTATGTAATGTTGATCTAATGATATCCACCTTGCAAAAGCGTTTCAATATGCGGTTCTATCCTAGGTGGGACCTTCGAGTCTCTTTAGGATAGTATCGCATATTGGGCGTGACACTGGCGTTAATTGGTTGCTTATTTATTTCCTCATTGTCTTGTTTAGTTGTTTGCTTGTAGTCACTGTAGTTCTTTTTCTGTGTTTTTCTAGTGGCCACACTAGCTTATTTTTGGTAACTAGGCCAAAATAATCATGGCAGCACACAAACTGTTGTAACCCTGGGCCCCCTGCGAGTCGTATGATCCATGGGCCCTCTACGATCGTAGGATCCATTGGCCTTTGTACGGGCCATAGGATCCATGGGCCTTCCACGGGCTGTAGGGTCCATGGGCTTTCTACGTGCTCTAGGATCCATGGGCCTTCTATGGGGCGTATCATCATTTCACCAATCATGGGCCGTACTATTCGTGGACCATAACGGGACGTATTTCATAACTGTATGAAAACAGCCCAACGGGTTTTTTTACATGAAAACGGCCCAATGTATTAACGGTCCACAAACGGGCCGACAGTAGCGATGGGCTAAATTTGGCCCACAAGCAGAAAATGACAGTAACGGGTCGTAAGTAACCGAATGCTGCAAATGAGCCCAAGAATAAATGGGCCCTAAGAAGGCCGAATGATAACTTGGGCTGGAAACGGCCCAGTGGAATAATGGGCCGTTAATGGGTATAAAGTGATACATTGTTCATTATGGGCCAGTTTCACCACGGGCCGTTAATGGGCCAAGAATTACAAAGTGCCTCATATGGGCCAAAAGAAGTCATGGGCCACACATGGGCCAGAAATTAAAGCGGCTGGATTCATATTCGACGGCCCAGATGACGCTACTGGGCCTAATTCGGATAGGGCATAACGGGCCCTGGGTTATCGGGTTATAAATGGGCTATATGTGGACAGGCCGTTAACAGGCTTTCCGTGGGCCAGCCCGCCACCTTTTGACCAAGTCAAACGGGCCGACCTTTTCACAGGAATGGGCCTCTGTTGGGCCGTGCCACGTGTCGACGTATCATAGGCGCCTTGGGTCCAATTAGTGGATGACATCTGTCCCAACGGTGAGCCGACACGTGTTTCCTCCAGCCAATGATGATTTTACACGTGGAAAATCCCCATTGCTCGAGGCTGTTAACGTGTTATCGGATCCAAAACCCGACCCGATAGCTTAATAGTGTTCCGTTACGGTGGATGCCACGTGTCGGTCACCCTTGACGAAAGCACTTCTGTGACGCGCGATTTATCGTCATGGAAGTGGACACTTCCATGATGATAATTTTGGTAATGTCATGGAACACTTCTATGACAACACGGGTATGACTATCTTGATTCTTTCATTAAATCATCATGGATGTACATGCATGACAAAAAACGCGACCTACTATGACAAACACATATCATCACGGAAGTGTATTTTTTTGGTAGTGATACATTGTTCCCTTTGTCATCGGTATGTTACTTGCCCGAGATTCGATCATCGGTATCTCAATACCTAATTCAATCTCGTTACCGGCAAGTCTCTTTACTCGTTCCGTAATACATCGTCCCGCAACTAACTCATTAGTAAGGCTTATAGTGATGTGCATTACCGAGAGGGCCCAGAGATACCTCTTCGACAATCAAAGTGACAAATCCTAATCTTGATCTATGCCAACTCAACAAGTACCATCAGAGACACTTGTAGAGCACCTTTATAATCACCCAGTTACATTGTGACGTTTGGTAGCACACAAAGTGTTCCTCCGGTAATCGGGAGTTGCATAACTCATAGTCATAGGAACATGTATAAGTCATGAAGAAAGCAATAGCAATATACTAAACGATCAAATGCTAAGCTAACAGAATGGGTCAAGTCAATCACATCATTCTCTAATGATGTGATCCCCTTAATCAAACGTCAAGTCATGTCTATGGTTAGGAAACGCAACCATCTTTGATTCAACGAGCTAGTCAAGTAGAGGCATACTAGTGACGCTCTGTTTGTCTATGTATTCACACATGTACTAAGTTTCCGGTTAATACAATTCTAGCAGGAATAATAAAAATTTATCATGATACAAGGAAATATAAATAACAACTTTATTATTGCCTCTAGGGCATATTTCCTTCACTATGTTTATCATTTTCATCAGGTTTGGCAATTCTAGTAGCTTCATTACAGAAGTAAATAACATGCCCATCTATATCTTCTTCCAGGAGATCTTTAACCATAGCAACACTAGGTTCTACTTTAATTTGTTCACCAGGTTTGGGTGTTCTAATATAGCTTTTGTTGACCACAGTTGAAACTTTAGCATGTTCCTTTATCCTAACAGGGAAAGGTGGTTTCTCAATATAAGCAAAAGGAACAACTAGATCAACATTATAAATAATAGTTTCCTCTTTGATTGGTACTGGTTTTTTAATTTCTTCTTTAATAGGTGGGTGATATTTAAACCACTTCTCCTTAGGGAGATCAACATGAGTAGCAAAATATTCACAAAAGGAGGCTACTATCTCAAAGTCAAGTCCAAATTTAGTGCTAAACTTTTGGAAAGCATCGATATTCATAAATGATTTAACACAATCATACTTAAGTTTAATACATGACTCTTTACCTTCATCGAGTTCCCAATCTTTAGAGTTTCAGTTAATTCTTTCCAAAACATCGCACCGGAATTCAATCGTCTTCTTCACAAAAGAACCAGCACAGGAAGTGTCAAGCATGGATCTATCATTATGAAAAAGCCGAGCATAAAAATTCTGGATAATAATTTATCTTGAAAGCTCATGATTGGGGCATGAATATTACATTGACTTAAGCCTCCCCCAAGCTAGATTGATACTTTATCCTTCACGAGGCCAAAAATTATATATATAGTTCCGATCACGATGAAATAGATGCATAGGATAATTTTTTTGGTGAAACTCCAATTTCAATCGATTCCAATTCCAAGATCCAATATCATTGCATAGCCTATCCATGCCAATGATTTTCCCTTCGAAGATAAGGGGAAAACCTTCTTCTTAACTTCATCTCCAAGTAAACCTGCAACCTTAAACAATCCACAAATTTCTTCCACATATATCAAGTGCATATCGGGATGTTTGGTTCCATCTCTTGCATAAGAATTAGCTAGGAGTTTCTCTATCATACCCGAAGGAATATCATATTAAATATTTTCAGTAGGTGCAGTAGGTTGAGGGGTTACTAATTGTGGTTCTAGTCGAGGTGAAGATACCCTGAACAAACCCCTCAAAGGATTTTTTTTTCCTTCGTAACAAGTGACAATAAATTTGAGCATGTAGTAATATTTTTTCCTTACCAATTTCCACTTACCAAGAGCGCTTCACTCCCCGGCAACGGCGCCAGAAATAGCCTTGATGACCCACAAGTATATGGGATCAATTGTAGACTTTTTGATAAGTAAGAGTGTCGAACCCAATGAGGAGCAGAAGGAAATGACAAGTAGTTTTCAGTAAGGTAATGTCTACAAGTGCTGAAATTGTAAGTAGCGGAGTAGTTTGATAGCAAGATAATTTGTAACGAGCAAGTAACGATAGTAGTAACAAAAGTGCAGCAAGGTATCCCAATCCTTTTGAGACAAAGGATGGGCCAAACCTTTCTCTTATAATAAGCAAAGCGTTCTTGAGGGTACACGGGAATTTCATCTAGTCACTTTCATCATGTTGGTTCGATTTGTGTTCACTGCTTGAATAATTTGATATGTGGGTGGATCGGTGGTTAGGTGTTGTTCTTACTTGAACAAACCTCCTACTTATGATTAACCCCATCGCAAGCATCCGCAACTACTAGAAAAGTATTAAGAATAAATTCTAACCATAGCATTAAACTTTTGGATCCATTCGGTCCCTTACAGAATAGCGCATAAAATAGGGTTTAAGCTTCTAGCACTCTCGCAACCCATCATCTAATAGCTACTCCACAATGCATTCCCTTAGGCCCAAATATGGTGAAGTGTCATGTAGTCGACGTTCACATGACACCACTAAGGGAATCACAACATACATACTATCAAAATATCAAACACATATGAAGTTGACATGATTACTTGCAACATGATTTCTCCCGTGACCTCAACAACAAAAGTAACTACTCACAAATGATAATCATACTCAAGATCAGAGGGGCATTAAATAGCATATTGGATCTGAACGTATAATCTTCCACCAAATAAACCATATAGTGATCAACTACAAGATGTAATCAACACTACTAGTCACCTACAAGCACCGATCTATAATTCCGGCACTAAGATTGACCACAAGAGATGAACTAGAGTTTGAGAGGAGATGGTGATGTTGAAGCTGTTGATGGAGAATGCCCTCCCCAAGATGGGAGAGTTGTTGGTGATGATGATGACGATGATTTCCCCCTCCGGGAGGAAGTTCCCCCGGCGGAATCGCTCCGCCAAAGGGCAAAAGTGATCCTGCCCAAGTTTCGCCTCGAGACAGCGGCGCTTCGTCCCGAAAGTCCTCTCCTAATTTTTTCTAGGTCAAAATGACTTCCATACCAGAAAACGGGCACCGGAGGTGGGTCGAGGGGAGCACAACCCACCAGGGTGCACCTGGGGGCCCAGGCGCGCCCTGGTGTCTTGTGCTCACCAGGTGGGGCCCCTCTAGTACCTATTGGCTCCAATATTCCTCATTTATTCCATAAAAATTCCCCGTGAAGTTTCAGCTTATTTGGAGTTGTGCAGAATACGTGGCTTGGCGTAGCTTTTCCAGATCTAGATTTCCAGCTGCCGGAATTCTCCCTGAGTGTACCTTGCATATTATGAGAGAAAAGGCATTAGAATTACTCCAAAAAGCATTACTATGCATAAAAACATCATAAATAACCATAGGTAAACATGATGTAAAATGGATGTATCAACGACCTTTGCAGCATGCGCATGTGGTGCTCGCTGAAAGTGAGTGAGACTGGTGTGTGACCCAGACCCGGCAACTCGGCTTGGTTGGGGCCTCGGCTTTAGATTTTGGGATTTGGTGTGTGGTCTGGGTAAGCACCCCCGACAATTTGAACACTTTCATCAAGTTGACAGGAGTAGCGACAGTTGTTGTCAAGATGGTGGCTTCAGACTTATTGATGCATATTACTTTGTAAGGTCTTGATGAATAATTAATAAAATGGTTGCATGCATCGCCCTGATGCAGAGGTCGGGGGTCATCCTCCCTTTCAAAAAAAGAAAATAAATTGTTGCTTTAGTTGTTTATTATTATCTAGCTCATATATAGTGTCTTCCCCAAAAATAAAAATGAGAATTGGAAGAGTGTCTCATGCCTATTGGACTCGGTCTATTATTCTCACTAATTATATATATATATATATATATATATATATATATATTGTAGATGATTAGCGTCTTTTGGCAAAGGCATGTTAATTGACTGAAATAATACTATTGCACCTATGACTGAGCGTAGATGTCCACTCTAAATTTTTTAGGACCACTTTATGATGTGATCATTAGTGTTTCTTCACACCTTCTTGACTTAATATATCGTTTGATTGTTACTAATCTAAAAGCCGATTACATAATCTGATATAATTGTTGATTATCTCTCTTCCATAAAAAATCCAACCTACTATTTATTTTTATCACACAACGACTGTGTTCAGCCACTATAAGACTTTGGTGGTGCACCCCAGCTGCCAAACCATGCTTTGCCAACCTACGAGAGGAAAGGTAGGGCTCACCAAGGGATGCTCCTTCCACCGGAAGTAAACCTGGGAATGGTTATTAAAAAACTGGGTGAAACGGTTCGGTTCTTACTTTGGGTTTGATTGGTTCAGGTTTTATTGGGCTGAATCTTTTTTAGTTTGGTTTTGGTTTGGGTATGTGAAGAAACCAATTTGGGTATAGTTGGTTATGGGCTTAAACAGTTTGGTTATTAACGGCTGTAAACTATGGGTCCAAACCGGTTTTAGTGCATTGGTTATGTGCAATAAGCAACGAGGCATCGTCAACGAGTATCTTTGATCCGCGTACATGATGCGATACACTATGTAATTCCGTATTACGGGGAAACAACACATGCAAATTGAATGTGTATGCTTGTGCTTTAGCTAAGCAATTGGTTTTAATGCACTTGTCAGTGAGCTTTTCAGTCGTGGGCGTTGTCTTTTTGACACTTGTTGTGTGTTGACCATATCTCAACAATAACTTTGTTCCCAAACTATTGTAGATGCACTTATGTCTTTTCTATGCCATTTGCTTCTTGACATGTCGATTTGTGCAATCATATATACATTGAAGCAAACCCATAGTTACGTATTGGGTTTAAACCCACGGTTATGTATTGGGTTTAAATTAGTTCGGGTGGAAAAAATAGAGGGTTTAGTTTTGGTTGGGCTGAAAATGGCATTAAACGGGTATGGTTCAAGTATGGTTTTGAGAGATACATGTACGGGTATGGTTCAAGTATGGTTTAGGTATGAAACCATTCTCAGATTTAACCGGAAGGGTGATTAATTTGCATGCCCGATTATGGCAAAATGAAGCCCCTCTGAACATTGCTTTCTACTACCTATCATTGATGTGGGGAGACCGACCAAAAGAGGTATGCTTGGGTGCTGATCTTGGAATGGGACAATGGAGCACTATCTGTTGTTACATTCTGATTTCAGTTGCTTTTGAGTTGTAGATTTTTTTTTCTCTTTTAGCATGGTAATTTGCTGCGACCTGGGAGTCTTGATTTTAATTATTGTGGGATGGTAATCAGTTTTATGTCGTTTTTATCTTCTCATGAGCAAGAACATTACAGTTTGTACTCAATGTTTTGACATTCAGCATTTATGTACTATAGTTTTAGAAGGTCAATAATACCCAATACATTGCCTTCCATGAAATAACTTGATCTGTTCTCATGGATGTCTGCTACCAGCCCCATTTTAATTCGGTGCATACGTACTATTTTATTGCATCGGGTGTTAAAACATTATGTACCATTGGTGCAGCTTAATATCCAAAACCTGAGCTTTGTTTGTATTTTGAACGAAAAGAAGGCTCGTGTAGTATGTGTATGTTCAAGTTGCCATGAAAATGTCTACTAATTCCCACAAGAAACTTATGTTTTCTGTGTTTACATTTCTTGGTCAAGCAATGTAGGTTCACAATATAGTTTTCACTTCGGAAGCACCAAAATCTCTTATAGCTGCAAGTAAATATGTTCTCCGCACATACACTAATGCTTCATTTTTATAAGAGAAATGGCAGAACCTTTATCATAATGATGTATAGCTTCATTTTACAAAGACAATACTGCTTGACTGACTCAATTGAGACTGAATGAAGTTTAACAACCTTGTTTACGAGTTTAAGATACAACTACTTTTTGTTGAATCCATAAACAAGATCAACTGGGTAGATTTCGGTAGCTAGGTTTCAGAGATTGGAAAATTTCTATTTCTCCGACTATGTTATCTTGAAAAAATCTAGTAGCTAATGCAGCCTATCATTAGATTTTCTAGACGAGTAGATAATTTTAGTCAATATGAGTAATGAACAATCTTTTTGGTGAAAACGTTGAGCAGCGTATCATTTCATTGAGAGCTATAAAGGAGAGTACAGAGTGCAACCTCGCAGTCTGATACATCTCCGACGCATCTATAATTTTTTATTGTTCCATGTTGTTATATTATCATCTTGGATGTTTTACAATCATTTTACAGTCATTTTATATTATTTTTGGTACTAACCTATTGACATAGTGCCCAGTGCCAGTTACTATTTTTTGCATGTTTTTTACATCGCAGGAAATCAATATCAAACAGAGTCCAAACGCAGCGAAACTTTTTGTGGATTTTTTTGGACCAGAAGACATCCAGTGGGCCAAAGAAGTACTGGAGGGGGCTCCGAGGGGATCACAACCCACCTCGGCGCGCCTGGGGGCCCAGGCGCGCCCTTGTGGGTTGTGACAACCTCGGGGGTCCCCCGCACCGACTCTTTTCTCTATCAATACCAAAATATTCCAGAAACCCTAGGGGAGTTGACGAAAATCAATTCCAGCCGCCGCAAGTTCCAGAACCGCCAGATCCAATCTAGACACCATCACGGAGGGGTTCATCATGTCCATTGGCCCCTCCCCGATGATGCGTGAGTAGTTCTTTGTAGACCTACGGGTCCATAGTTAGTAGCTAGATGGCTTCCTCTCTCTCGTTTGATTCTCAATACAATGGTCCCTTGGAGATCCATATGATGTAACTCTTTTTGCGGTGTGTTTGTTGGGATCCGATGAACTTTGAGTTTATGATCAGATCTATCTTTTTATCCATGAAAGTTATTTGAGTCTTCTTTGATCTCTTATATGCATGATTTCTGATAGCCTCGTATTTCTTCTCCGATATTTGGGTTTTGTTTGGCAAACTTGATCTATTTAACTTCCCATGGGAAGAGGTGCTTTGTAATGGGTTCGATCTTACGGTGCTTGATCCCAGTGACAGAAGGGGAACCGACACGTATGTATCGTTGCCATTAAGGATAACAAGATGGGGTCTATTTCTACGTAAATAGATCTTGTCTACATCATGTCATCGTTCTTATTGCATTACTCCGTTTTTCCATGAACTTAATACACTAGATGCATGCTGGATAGCGGTCGATCTGTGGAGTAATAGTAGTAGATGCAAGCAAGAGTCGATCTACTAATCTTGGACGTGATGCCTATATAATGATCATTGCCTAGATATCGTCATGATTATTTGAAGTTCTATCAATTTCCCAACAGTAATGTGTTCACCCACTGTTTGCTATTTTTCTCGAGAGAAGCCACTAGTGAAACCTACAGCCCTCGGGCCTCTTCTTCATTATATTTGCCTTTGTGATCTATTTTTCTTTGCTTTTATTTTCAGATCTATTAAACCAAAAATACAAAAGTACCTTCCTACACTTTATTTTATTTGGCATTCGATCTATCAAATTATTACAACCTTCTCACGTCGGTTTGCCAATTTCTGGCGCTGTTGCCCGAAAGGGATTGACAATCCCTTTAATACGCCGGGTTGCGAGTATTTGTTATTTGTGTGCAGGTGCTGTTTACATGGTGTTGTGTGGTTCTCCGACTGGTTCGATAACCTTGGTATCATCACTAAGGGAAATACCTACCGTTGTTGTGCTGCATCATCCCTTCCTCTTTGGAGAAATACTGACGTAGTCCAAGCAAACATCATAGTCTCGCAAACGTACACGAACTGGCATCTGAGGGGTTGAGAGTTTGAGCAGGAGACGAGTAGTGAAAACTCCACTACTAAGAATATTGCAATTTCTTACTAATTGTTTTTTCAGTGACTGAACTCCATGCTGATTGTTCCTTTGCACAATCTGAATATGGGAGGCATCACTCTAATTTTGGATTTGTCCTAGAAAATGATTGAAACTATATATATGTGGATTAGTGAAATTCATTTCTAAATATTGGTCTAGAGCTTGGATGTCTGAGCCACTAAACTTAATTGTAAACTCAGGATATTTTTCTCCTGTTGTAAGAGCATCTACAACCGGACCCCTCAAACCCATGTCAAACGCCCGGGCAGGCCACCCAGGCACGATTTTTTAACCCAGACGGGCCTATCAAATGGCCCTCAAACACCCAGGCTGACTGGCACCCCCCATATCCAGCCCAAATATGGGGCGGATATGGGGGCGCCCGGGCGCGCCTAGGCACACCCGCCACGTCGGACCCCTTAGCCCGACACCACTCCAAATTGCACCAAATCCACCAAACCCTTCCTCCTCCTCCCACCGCCCTCCAACCATTCCTGCGCCCGGACCCTCACCGGCCTCCACCCTTGCTCCCAATCCTCACCTCCGGTCCTGATCCACCGCTGGAGATGTCGTCCAGCCCGACCCTCACCGCCGCAATGAGGGCAGCTGCAGCTAGGATGCAGTCGGAGGAGGCGGCCTGGATGCAAGCGGAGCAGGCAGCCCAGATGTAGCCGGAGTGTGGGGACTGAGGGAGTCCTGGATTAGGGGGTATCCGGACAGCCGGACTGTGTACAACGTCCGGACTATTGAAGCAAGAAGATACAAGACTCAAGACTTCGGCCTGTGTCCGGATGGGACTTTACTTGGCGTGGAAGGCAAGCTTGGCGATCCGGATATTATATTTCCTTCCTTGTAACCGACTCCATGTAAACCCTAGCCCTCTCCGGTGTCTATATAAACCGGAGAGGTTGGTCCTTAGAAGGCCGATCACAATTACAATCATACCATCATAGGCTAGCTCCTAGGGTTTAGCCTCTACGATCTCGTGGTAGATATACTCTTGTACTACCCATATCATCAATATTAATCAAGCAAGAAGTAGGGTTTTACCTCCATCTAGAGGGCCCGAACCTGGGTAAACCTCTGTGTCCCTTACTTCTTGTTACCATCAGCCTTGACGCACAGATCGGGACCCCCTACCCGAGATCCGCCGGTTTTGACACCGACATTGGTGCTTTCATTGACAGTTCCTCTGTGTCGTCGTCACAAGGTTCGATGGCTCCTTCAACCGTCATCTGCAACGCTGTTCAGGGCGAGGCTTTCCTCACCGAACAGATCTTCGTGTTCAGCGGTTTCACACTACGGGCCGATCCTCTCGGTCACCTGGAGCAGATCGTGTCAGGATCGCCGGATAGTTATGATGAGCATGGCTTGGACCTGCCGTCGGACGATGCTTAGGGTATTACCCCGGCAGAAGCCTCGGGCCTAAATCCGGGGTAGGTTGCGTTGCCTAAGGGCGGAGGGCTGGTCCCTGTCCCGCAGGCCGTACCCTCGTTGGTGATAGAGCCAAACACAGGTCTCACCTCCGCGGGAACCTGTGACTCCGGACCCCTGGATTTATATCTAGACGTAGGTTCCAGTCCACGCGTCCCCGAGCCCGTCGATCCTGGTTGGGCTCCGGTGATGGAGTTCACCGCGGCGGACATCTTTCAGCATTCGCCCTTTGGCGACATACTAAACTCATTTAAAACCCTCTCTTTGACAGAGAACTTCGGGCCAAACTATGTAAGGCTCGAGTGGGAAGCAGACGACGAAGAAATTCGTTACCCACCCACCACCTACTTGATAGCCAGGGTTGATGATTTAACCGACATGCTGGACTTCGACTCCAAAGGCATCGATGGTATGGACGACGATGCAGGAGAAGACTCGGAATCTACGGGGTACCGGATTCCTGCCTCATCACACGACATATACATGGTGGATACGCCCAAGGAAGGCGACGGTGACAATCCGGAAGATAACACCCTTGGGCAAAAACCAAAGCGACGGCGCAGACGCCGTTCCAAATCCGGCAACAGTAACAACATCAGCAAGAGAGCCAGAAGAATGGATGCTCTGGCCAACCCTGAAGGCAACAACGACCAAACAGAACCAGCGATGGAGCAGGACGAACCAGGTCAGGCCGAACATATTCCGGAGCATACGCCCGAAGAAAACGGCCTAGGACAAGAACATAATCAGGACGACGACGCATTCATCGTTCCGGAAGAATGCGTGGAACAAGAGAACCTCCATAGAAAACTTATGGCCACAGCGAGAAGTCTGAAGAAGCAGAAGCAACGGCTTAAAGCCGCACAGGAAATGCTCAATCGCAGATGGAACAAAGTGCTAGACACTGAAGAAAGATATGGCAACGATCGCCATACAAAGAGCTACCCAAAATGCAAGTTACTGCCAGAATTCAACGACGAGGCCGTTCCACCGAAGAATAACACGACCAGGAGACCAGGAGTACCACTTCATAATCACAAAAAAATCAGCTACCGAAGACGCCCACGATCTACATGAGCACCTTGAGAAGAAAGCTGGCGCAGCTAGGTGTTGACACTGGAACGCGTCACACGAACACGTCGATGTGTACCCGCGGCGCCAAGGGAGATGCTCCGCAACTCACACCGCGGGAGGCCGACTTCCAGTGCGATACGCAAGACAGCAAGCCGGCGCTTTTGGGACCAGACGCCCCGCTCGCCCGGGAGGGACCCCGTCAGGGCTCGCGGCGACGATTGGCTGCTCGAGGTCGGTCTTACCGCCCCTAGAGCCTCATGGATTCGCAGCCTCCAATCTTGAAGAATGACGAAGAACGAGAAGAAAGATACAAGGGGAGAGATAAAAGTAGATGAACACGGATAAGTAGTAGATTGATTGATCGATTTTGTGTTGTTCAATCGGCCGTCACCCCTTAGGTATATAAGAGGCGGCTGGACTTCCCGTGCAAGGAAAAAGGCTTGGATTCACGTCCAAAACCCTAGTCAAATTCGGATTGGTCTTGTCCGGACTTTCCAAAACTGTTCGGTTTAAACTGGCTGCACCTTGCGGGTAACTTTTGAGGTGGTAAACGACCTCGGATGGAAACGAGCCCAAAAGCAATCTTGACCGTTTCGACGAGGCGAACAACTTTTATGTTGAACGTGTTTTTATTAGAGATTATCTTGAGGGTCAAATCGCTCGTGCAATACAGGCTATTATTCGCGCTACCCATCAGACAGGGTGTCTGGTGGGGCGCGCCACTTTTGGCTCGTGATAGTGCTGTATTCGGATGGCTCTAACTTTTGCATAAGAACTCGGATTGGAATGATTGTTATATCAAAATCGATTGTTTCGACGAGACGAAGACAATCCATGTAGATCATTTTTCCATACGAGGCAGTCTTGGGGGCGTAATGTGCCGAATAGTGTTCTGAATACAAAATCTCAGTATTTCGAACACAACTTCGGCCTTCGAGATGAGATCAGATGGCGATGGCCCAAACTTCAAAGATGTTCGTATCGACAATACGAAACTTTTTCATGTAGAACACTTCCCAATTTGAGGCCATTTTAAATAAGTTCTTGACTGTGCCAAAATCTGGTGTCAACACATGCCCCCCTGTTTTTCGGCAAAGCCTGTATGCCGAAAAATAACTTGCACATAGCTTGCTCTAAGGACGATGTCAACACTCCATCGGCCATTTTGGCATATTCTTAGGACGATAAGTTGATATCGGCCATTGCTTGTGTGAATATTTTGACGCAAGCTTGGGTGAAACTTTCTCAACATCCTTAACAATCCGATGATAAAGTCCCATAGATATGTATCTCAAGGTCATCCTCGGAACCATATTATTCACCCTTTTGCTAGGATTTTGCTGATAATCAATAATAAACTTTCTCCAATCCTTACTTTTTGCCTGCATAAAAAAATCATTAGTGGCTGAAGCGATGGACTTCGATTCAGCCTTACCTATGTTGACGAGACTAAGCATCGGCTATTGAATGAAATACAATACACCATGATTAACATAGTAGCCTGATGCTTGCTATGCCAACTCTTTTGAATTGTCATGCCTAGAAATATGAACAGTTTAAAGCAACCAAGGTAAATTTTGCATCTAGGCATACCTCAAGATAAACTACAAGTGATTCGTCAAAACATTCATAACCTTTGGATATTTGTTGCACTACTCATAACGAATCACCAAAAGCCTCAATATGTTTAGCACATATGGAAAAAGTTCCAAACCGAATAACATTGCATATGCGGCTTTGATTATTGTGCAATAAATATTTTAAGAGGCATGAGGCTTCACATAACAGCACCATATGGAGATATATAAACAACACCAACACCATGGCCATTTTTTGAATTCAACCATCGAAACATAATCTCCATAGCACTAGAGAGACAAGGTTAATATCACTTAACATGTACCTTGTCTCGGTTCCAATTGAATTAAGGACGATGTTAGAATTTCACACCGGCCATTATCGGATAGTTTCTTAGGACGATAGTTAATTATCCGCCATTATCATGAGGTCCATGTAGAATTCATCCATTAAAGAATGTATAGCCGAAATAAACAAATAAAATAGCAATAAAATATTTCGGCCCCTTTGTCTTAGCAACAAAAATGTAACTAACCAAATGTATAGTGATTTGGTAATACTCTGTCATGATATGGAAAATTATGTTGCATCCATGGATCAAAATAAGTCCATGGAGGGTAACTAATCATACCTGTGGATGAATTCCATGGCAAACACATCAATGGCATTGTTGAAGAAAATGGATGATGCGCTAACCGAAGATTTTGATGTTGTGATGCGCACCTTCGGCTTAATTGTTTGTGGCTTTCATTATTTTCCTTCTTCACTTTTATTGTACTTGTTGCAACAGAAGCATGCACATCATTTTTGTCTTGATTGATCTTCTTGGGAACCCATGCCATGTTCTTCTTTTTCAGCTCTTGTGCACTAAGATTTTGTAATTTCTTCTTTTGCCAATATGATAAGCCGAGTGGGCATCTCGGCTGTGATTCTGTTTTGACCAATGGCAATTCTTTTTTGGCTTTGTGCACTCTCAACTTCTTTTCTTTAGATTTGGCACTTTGAGTCTTAACAATTGATTGCTTCATCTCATTGTCTGTAGTAGCCAATGTCAACACTTTCATTGGCTCTTTTTCATTTGAGATCAAATCTGAAGCAGCACACTTACGACCATCTCTTTTCATGCGGTAAACTTGCTTTACCACCTCTTTCTTCTTCCTTGATCTCTGGACTGATTCCTTATGATTGAAACGGTCTTTGACGCGTGATTGTTCAAATGTTGATCTCCTTGGAGCTGCATAGTATTGGTGAGATGGTCTAGAGTAAGATGGAGAATGTGCCCTTGTATCATACATGTTCCATGATGAATATGTATCTGAGCATAGGGAGGCATCCACGGCATTGGCATTGGCGGCCCAAAATAAGGATATGAATATGTTGCATTAAAATTATCACTTTGCCAATACCAATCCTCATATTTGCGCCTTGGGGGTGATCTTGGTTTCTTTGCATGATTTGGCCGATAAGCATTCTTCTCTTCACTCTTCTTTTGATATTTATCCAATAGTTCAGCAAAGGTGATTTTTGATCTCTTACACTTGCGCTTATTCTGGCCTTTGTTTTCTTTTGGTTTGCTTTCATCGATCATTAGATTTGCTTGCTGCCCCCCAGTCCTTGGCGTCTCCATTGTAGCTTCGATGGAACTCCCGCCCTCAAGATTATGCTCGTTATACTCTTCAACAACTTCTTTACTTGAAAACTTGATCCCATCACCTGCAGCTTTTACATTCTCTTTAAATGGATCGGCTTGAAGCAGCCGATGCAAAAACTTTTTGCCATCGGGACCAATCAGAATAGACTGGTCATCTCTTGGTGTTTCAACAAACTTCAATCGTCCTTTTTCAATGGCCGATTTAACTATTTGACGAAACATGTTGCAATCCTCAAAATTATGCTTGGACGAATCATGCAACTTACAATACATTCGTCCTTGGATTGATGGCTTAACATGGTGATCAAGAATTGTAATAATTATTTTTCAGCAACAAATCAAATATTTTATCACACATGCTTGAATTAAAGGTATACTTCTTGTTTCCTAGCCGATCTTGCTGTTCGAACGGCTTTGGAGATAAGCAAACGAATGGTTCAGATTTGGAATCTCCCCATTCGGCTATGCATTGTGTTTTCCACTCTATCTCCGATGTCTTTGGATAAGATATTATATTAGCATCGATTTTCTTAATAGAATTTAACCTTGGCTTTAATTTTCTGAAATGAAGATATTTAGAACATACATGTCTCAGTTGAGACCAAGTGTAAGCCAAGTAAGAAATAAGCAAAGCTACCCAACTAGATATGAACTTTAGAGAAAGCAACGGGAAAAGCTTTGGCTGTAACAATAAGTCATTATCGGTCTTTATAAATGGCGGAATGGGTTGACCGATATGTTCCATAACAATTTTACTGCTAACAAGTAAATTACCCTTCTTGTAGCGACCAGACCTCAAACAGTCTGATCTCTGTGCTCAGTGTCATCCCTGGATCAGTAATGCTGACACCACATAGTACTTGGAGGATTTATAACAGAGTAGCAATCACACACTTATTACATCGAATGTCTCAAAAGAGAACTTATTGAAATAAATATGGCTTAAGGCCATCTAAAATTGATAACAGCGGAAGGCTTGGAAGATAAGCGAGTCCATCAACTCCAACGGCATCAATGAGTATAGAACCATGACCTAAAAGCATCTTACTCGTCGTCTGAAAAGTCTGCAACATGAAACGTTGCAGCCCGAAAACGGGTCAGCACATGGAATATGCTGGCAAGGTAACACATAGAGAATAACAATGGAATAAACTATACTACATGCATATTTGGCTGGTGGTAAAGCTCTATGGTTACAGTTTTTGCATAAAGCCAATTTTTCCCTACTGCAAAGGAATAAAGTTATTTAACTATAATGGTGGTTGTTAAACATTGAGAATGGTTGACAGCATTCTCAATCCCAATTAAAAGGTACTCATTAAACCCAACAATATTAAATTAGAGGTAACATGATGAGATTCACATGATACCCAGGTACTAGATACTCAAGATGTCCATAACCGGGAACACGGCTAACCATGATTAGTTTATACACTCTGCAGAGGTTTGCGCACTTTTCCCCACATGACTCGATCGCCTCCGCTTGGTTTCTCGCACTACATGGTGTTTGAGAAACGGATGACCGAGACATAGTCTTTCAGAAGCACTTGCACCTTATATAAGGGGTAGACCGTTCCAACCTACATCCCCTACATCTGCTAGTCCACCCCGTAAGAGTTCGCACAACTTAGTCAACTATGCTAGAGCCCATAATAGCATGTGGCTACACACGGAAGTTTCTAATTTGAATAATCTCATGATCCCTTTGAACCTGGGTGGCGGTCCGAAGAAATACAGGCAAGTCCTGATAGAAACCAGGTGCCTCAATCCACCCAGATGTGTATTTAAGTTACCACCTTAAATAAACCATTAATTAACAATCTCACATCTATCATGGAAATTCACTCACCCAATCCACGTCTACTAGCATAGCATGGCATAATAAGCAAACATAGAAGTCACTCCCAAAGGTTTGAAAATAAAACAGGTAATAGGTACTACCTCATCTACTTCCCATCCCACAATTTAATTAGATCCTAATAATGCAATGTTTGAGGATTGATCTAATGCATAACAACTGGGTAGTAGAAAGGTATGATCAAGTGTTACTTGCCTTGCTGATGATCCGCGAAACCTAGAGACTCGAAGTAACAGGCGGCGCACTCCGGGTATTCTATCGCAGACAAACAAACAAGCATACAATAAGTACTCATCTAATGCACAGGTAAAACTCGAATAAAAGTTCTAACCAGAATGTTCAACTTAAGAACTCCGGTTTGCAAAAAGAAACAAATCAAACAAAGCAACGAAAGTCAAACGGCGAAAGAAAACAGCTTCGTTTTACTAATCTAGATCTAAGTCAAATTTTACGAAAGCGAAAACTGGTTTAAGTAGATTATTCGGAAAGAGGGTTTCGAGACGAAACTCCAGGCACTTGAATCGCCTGATTCTGATAAACGAGCGAAAAGTTATACTAAAACGAAAATCGGATCAGGAATCGCGATCAAAAAAATCGCGGATTAAATCCGAGAAAAAGAAAAACGATGAACGGGTCAACGACCAAACGTTCGTTAACTAAACTAATCTGACGAACACGTTCGTTAAAACGAATGAACGAGTGAACGCTCACTAATTAAACTAAACCGAAAATAAAACCGATCTAACGAAAAAAACCGAAACTAAAAAAAACAAAAAATAAACCGACAGAAAAACCGCTCGGTTTTCTAAAAAAACCGCCACGGAAAACGAGGCGGCGGCGAACCTCGGCGAGCATGCGGCGGCGGGGTCGGCGGGGTCCGGCGGCGGCGGCTGGCGGCAGCGGCTGGCTAGGGTTAGGGTTTGCGCGGGTGGGCCGACGGCGGCGGATCGGGCTGGCGGGGCGTGGCGGCTGGGCCTGGGGCGCCGGGGCGGTGCTATATATAGTGCCCCCCGAGCGGAGTCCCGCTCGGGCACGGCCCGTAGGTCGGTTGCGTTTTTTTTTAAATTAATTCCGCGCAGAAGAAAAATAAAAAGAAATACTAAACGGACTCCAAAAATCCCGAAATAAATTTTGCCCGACTTCTAAAATCAAGCCGGACAAGATGAACATTTATTTGGGGCCTAAATGAAATTTTGAAAAACGCGCATTTTTTCTAAATCCAAATAAAAGGCGAAAACTCCAAAATAAATCTTATTTGATTTTTTTATTAAATCTTCATTATTTCTTTATTTTGGGAAAGTCATTTTATTCCCTCTCTGAAATTTTGGTAGTAGAAATAATTGAAGATAAAATAAATAAAACCAAACGATCCTATTTTCAAAATTTGAGAAAAAAAACTCAAATATGAAAATAACGAAATCCCCAACTCTCTTCGTGGGTCCTTGAGTTGCTTAGAATTTCTAGGATCGAGCCAACAATGCAACAAAATATGATATGCAATGATGATCTATGTATAACATTCCAAATTGAAAATTTGGGATGTTACAAACCTACCCCCCTTAAGATGAATCTCGCCCTCGAGATTCGGGTTGGCTAGCAAATAGGTGAGGGTGGTCCTTGAGCAGATCTTCCTCTCGCTCCCAGGTGGCTTCCTCCTCAGTGTGGTGGCTCCACTGAACTTTGCCAAACTTGATAACCTTACTGCGGGTAACTCTGCTGGCATGCTCCAGAATCTTAACTGGTTTCTCTTCATAGGTCAGATCTTCTTTCAACTGAATCGTTTCCAGTGGCACAGTATCTCTCAGTGGTATATCAGCCATCTCTGCGTGACACTTCTTCAACTGTGAAACATGGAACACATCGTGAACTCCTGACAATCCCTCAGGTAATTCCAACTTGTATGCTACTTCTCCCATGCGTTCCAAAACCTTGTATGGCCCCACAAAACGTGGCGCTAACTTTCCTTTAACTCCAAAACGCTTAACTCCTCGAAGTGGAGATACTCGAAGATAAACTCTATCCCCAACTTCATATTCTGTCCCCTTGCGTTTTGAATCTGCATAGCTCTTCTCCCTTGACTGAGCTACCTTGAGCCTATCGCGAATCAACTTTACTTTCTGTTCAGACTCCTTAATCAAATCCAGTCCAAACAACTGGCGGTCTCCAACCTCATCCCACAACAACGGGGTTCTGCACCTCCTTCCGTACAAGGCTTCAAAAGGGGCCATCTTCAAACTGGATTGATAACTGTTGTTGTAAGAAAACTCTGCGTATGGCAAGTTGTCATCCCAGCTTGATCCATAATCCAAAACACAAGCTCTAAGCATATCCTCCAAAATCTGATTGACTCTCTCGGTCTATCCATCTGTTTGTGGATGGAAAGCTGTGCTAAACTCTAGCCTGGTTCCCAATGTTTCGTGCAACTGCTTCCAGAACTTCGAGGTGAATTGGGTTCCTCTATCTGATACGATACTCCTCGGAACTCCATGCAGACATACAATCCTCATCATGTATATCTTAGCCAATTTGGTGCTGCTATAGGTAGTCTTTACTGGAATGAAATGAGCTACCTTCGTCAAACGATCGACTACAACCCAAATCGAGTCATAGCCCGAACGAGTCCTGGGCAATCCCGTGATGAAATCCGTGCCTAGTTTATCCCACTTCCATTTGGGTATAGGCAATGGCTGTAACAATCCCGCTGGCTTCTGATGTTCTGCCTTCACCCTCAGACATACATCACAAACTGCTACATACTCTGAAATATCCTTCTTCATTCCGGTCCACCAGAAAGTTTCCTTCAAATCCAAATACATCTTCATATTTCCGGGGTGAATCGAGTATGGTGAATCATGTGCCTCTTAAAGAATCAATTTCCTGACCTCCGGATTATTGGGCACATAAACACGGTCCTCAAACCATAAGGTATCGTGCTCATCCTCACGAAATCTTTTAGCCTTTCCCTTGCTCATCCATTCCTTAATGGAGGCAACTTCCGTATCTACCTTTTGAGCTTCTCTGATTTTATCCATCAAAGTAGACTGAATCTCCAATGCTGCTACATAGCCTCTCGGAACTATTTCCAAACATAGCTCTCGAAGATCCTCGGCTAACTCCTTGGGTATTTCTCCCATCATTAGAGTATTGACATGGCTCTTGCGGCTCAACACATCTACTACAACGTTAGCCTTCCTGGGGTGATAATGCAATCTCATATCATAATCCTTAATAAGCTCCAACCATCTCCTCTGCCTGAGATTTAACTCCTTCTGCGTGAAGATGTACTTCAAACTCTTGTGATCCGTGTACACCTAACAATGATTTCCAATGAGAAAATGTCTCCATGTTTTCAGTGCGTGCACTACGGCTGCCAACTCCAAATCATGAGTAGCATAATTCAAGTCATGGTGCTTAAGCTGTCGTGAAGCATACGAAACAACTCTTCCCTCCTGCATAAGCATTGCTCCAAGTCCTCGACGTGAAGCGTCGCAATACACCTCGTAATCCTTTGTCTGATCCGGCAGAATTAATACTGGTGAGGTAACCAAACGTTGCTTCAACTCTTGGAAACTAGCCTCACACTCCTCAGTCCAGATGAACTTAGTATCCTTCTTCAACAACTCTGTCATAGGCTTCGCAATCTTCGAGAAATTTTCAATGAATCTCCGATAGTATCCTGCGAGTCCAAGGAAACTCCTGATTTCTCCAACTATTGTTGGTGCTTCCCAGTTAGTCACAGTGACAACTTTAGTGGGGTCTACTGTGATACCTTCTCCGGATATAACATGTCCGAGAAATCCAACTTCCTTCAACCAAAACTCACACTTGCTGAACTTGGCGTATAGCTGATGTTCTCTGAGCTTCTCGAGTACCAAAGCAAGTGTTCCTTATGTTCCTCTTCATTCTTCGAGTACACCAAAATATCATCAATGAACACCACGACGAACTTATCCAAAAACTCCATAAACACTTTGTTCATCATGTTCATAAAATAAGTTGGGGCGTTAGTCAGACCAAATGACATAACGGTATACTCATACAGCCCATACCTGGTGGTAAAAGCCGTCTTCGGTATATCTTGCTCCCGAATCTTCAACTGATGGTATCCTGATCGCAAATCGATCTTGGAAAACACCTTATCTCCTTGCAACCGATCAAACAGATCATTGATCATTGGTAGTGGGTACTTGTTCTTGATTGTTACTTCATTCAGTCCGCGATAATAAACAACCATTCTTAATGATCCATCCTTCTTCTCCACTAGAAGTACTGGCGATCCCCAAGGCGAAGAACTTGGGCGAATAAAACCTTTGTCCAACAACTCCTTAATCTGCTTCTTAATTTCCTCCAAATCTTGGGCTGGCATCCTGTACGGCCTCTTAGATATAGGCCCAGTGCCTGGCAGTAGTTCAATTAAGAACTCAATGTCTCTATCCGGTGGCATGCCTGGCAACTCTTCTGGAAATAGATAGGGGAAATCCCTTACCACTGGTACTTCCTCCTGCACAACTCCTGATAAGGAATTTACTTGTGCTCTTCTCGGCTCATGCCGCGATACATACTTGATTCTTCTTCCTTCAGGGGTGGTAAGCAAAATCGACTTACTGACGCAATCAATATTCCCTCCATACTTCGATAACCAATCCATGCCTAATATCACATCCAAACCTTGTGATTCCAAAACTATTAGGTCCGAGGGAAATACATGGTGTCCAATCCTTAGTGGCATTCGATCACACCATATACTAGCCGTATACTCCGCTCCGGGTGAGGTTACTAGCATGGGTGACCTAAGTGCTTGGGTCGGTAGTTTATATTTTTCCACAAATCCCCTTGATATGTATGAATGCGATGCACCAGTATCGAAAAGAACGACTACAGTAAATGTCTTAACCAAAAACTTACCTATTACTGCGCCTGGCTGAGCTTCAACCTCCTCCACGGTAACGTGGTTCACTTGCCCCCTGTTGAAAGGGTTCGGCTTGTTTCCTGAGCTTCCATTGCCATTTCCATTTTGGGCTTCTGGGCAATCATTTGCATAATGTCCAGTCTTACGGCACTTATAACAAGTGATATGGCTCAGGTCTACCTTGGATGGTGTTGACGGGTTGGTGCGGCTTTGTCCATTGCTTCCTCCATTCCCGTTTCCATTCTTTGTGCCATTATGATTGTGTGAGCTGCCTCCTCCGTGAGTATGCTAAAATGTCCTCCTGACTTTGGGGTAAGGCGTGGCTTCTGCTGAGCTCCAGAATTGTACTTCCCCTGTGCATACTTCCTCTTACGATTATCAATCTGCTGCTGCTTCCCTTCAATCATAAGAGCACGATCTACTAACTCCTGGTAGTTATTGAAAGTGGCTACCATCAACTGCATGCTCATCTCATCATTCAGTCCTTCTAAAACTTCTCCTGCTTAGCTGCATCCGTAGCAACGTCATCTGGGGCATAACGTGCTAGCTTACTAAAATCATCCACATACTGGCCAACTGTCCGTCCTCCTTGGCGTAAGTTGCGAAACTCACGCTTCTTCATGGCCATAGCTCCTGCTGAAACATGGGCAGTACGAAAAGATTGCTGAAACTGATTCCATGTGACAGTGTCTACAGGGTAAGTGGCTGTAAAATTCTCCCACCATGCTGCTGCGGGTCCGTCAAGCCGGCAAACTTCACCTTTTCTCCATCTGTGCATCCTGCAGTGGTCAACTCCCTCCCTATCTTACGGAGCCAATCATCTGCTACTATCGGCTCGGTGCTACTAGAAAACACCGGCGGATTCAACCTTAAGAAACGTGCCAGATGGTCAACAGGTGGTGGTGGTGGTGGGTTCTTGTTGTTGTTGCCTTAGTTCTGTACCAATGTTTGAATCAAGGTATTCTGCTGCTGAATCAACTGGGTGATCTCTGGCGGGAAAACAAACTCGGGGTCGCGTCTCGGAGGCATCTGAGGGTTTAAAGGGGAGAGTTTAAGAATTGAATGAGGTCTAGTGAGATAACACTACCCATATGCACATCAGACAAAAACACACAATATCATTCCAATCAATTCAAACAAGGGCATACAACGGTCTAACTATCGTTACAAAAGTGCTTGGACTAAAACTAATTAAATGGTGGTAAATTCTACTATTGTTATGCTGGTCAACTAGAAAAACTGCTCCGATGCAGATTCCATGATATCTGCTCCAGCTTCATCAACATAGTCATCATCGCTGTCGTCGGGATCCGAGTCGGTGTCGTCGATGATGATATAATTATCTGGACAAGTAGGTTCATCCTCTTCTCCTCTGGGTGTTGATCCTCCCATGAATACACCAATCTTCTCCTTAAGGTCACCGTTCTGTCGTACTAGAGCTACGATTTCTTCCATATAGTCTTTACGTGTAGCCTTGAGTTCTGCTTCTAGCTCCTTGATCTTGCTCATAGCCTTCTGTAGTTCCTCCATATCTGTGCACATCTGATTCTCCTGGCGTCGGATGTGTTGGTTTAACTCCTGAATATCAGCTATCATTGATCTGTCCTTCCTGGAATGTAGACTTGAATCCTCCAACGCTCCTCTTCAGGTAAAGTGGCGTTGGAAGGTCCGGTGAAGCTTGGTACTCCTATGTTCAGGTATCTAGTGGCTTCCTTCAAGTGATATCCAAAAGGTGAATTCTCATCTGGTTGCGCGAACTTGATCCTTGCATCCGCCATCCTAAAGAATAGAAAAGATGAGGAGTCAGAAATGAGAAGAAAGAGTAGTGATCTAGAGTTTAAGCTTAGTGGCTGTGTCCTACAGTTAGCGTGTGCTCTGATACCACCTTTGTAGCAACCAGACCTCAAACAGTCTGATCTCTGTGCTCAGTGTCATCCCTGGATCAGTAATGCTGACACCACACAGTACTTGGAGGATTTATAACAGAGTAGCAATCACACACTTATTACATCGAATGTCTCAAAAGAGAACTTATTGAAATAAATATGGCTTAAGGCCATCTAAAATCAATAATAGCGGAAGGCTTGGAAGATAAGCGAGTCCATCAACTCCAACGGCATCAATGAGTATAGAACCATGACCTATCATGGTGGTTGTTAAACATTGAGAATGGTTGACAGCATTCTCAATCCCAATTAAAAGGTATTCATTAAACCCAACAATATTAAATTAGAGGTAACATGATGAGATTCACATGATATCCAGGTACTAGATACTCAAGATGTCCATAACCGGGGACACGGCTAACCATGATTAGTTTATACATTCTGCAGAGGTTTGCGCACTTTTCCCCACATGACTCGATCGCCTCCGCTTGGTTTCTCGCACTACATGGTGTTTGAGAAACGGATGACCGAGACATAGTCTTTCAGAAGCACTTGCACCTTACATAAGGGGTAGACCGTACCAACCTACATCCCCTACATCTGCTAGTCCACCCCGTAAGAGTTCGCACAACTTAGTCAACTATGCTAGAGCCCATAATAGCATGTGGCTGCACACGGAAGTTTCTAGTTTGAATAATCTCATGATCCCTTTGAGCCTGGGTGGCGGTCTGAAGAAATACAGGCAAGTCCTGATAGAAACCAGGTGCCTCAATCCACCCAGATGTGTATTTAAGTTACCACCTTAAATAAACCATTAATTAACAATCTCACATATGTCATGGAAATTCACTCACCCAATCCACGTCTACTAGCATAGCATGGCATAATAAGCAAACGTAGAAGTAACTCCCAAAGGTTTGAAAATAAAACAGGTAATAGGTACTACCTCATCTACTTCCCATCCCACAATTTAATTAGATCCTAATCATGCAATGTTTGAGGATTGATCTAATGCATAAAAACTGGGTAGTAGAAAGGTATGATCAAGTGTTACTTGCCTTGCTGATGATCCGCGAAACCTAGAGACTCGAAGTAACAGGCGGCGCACTCCGGGTATTCTATCGCAGACAAACAAACAAGCATACAATAAGTACTCATCTAATGCACAGGTAAAACTCGAATAAAAGTTCTAACCAGAATGTTCAACTTAAGAACTCTGGTTTGCAAAAAGAAACAAATCAAACAAAGCAATGAAAGTCAAACGGCGAAAGAAAACAGCTTCGTTTTATTAATCTGGATCTAAGTCAAATTTTACAAAAGCAAAAACTGGTTTAAGTAGATTATTCGGAAAGAGGGTTTCGAGACGAAACTCCAGGCGCTTGAATCGCCTGATTCCGATAAATGAGCGAAAAGTTATACTAAAACGAAAATCGGATCAGGAATCGCGATCAGAAAAATCACGGATTAAATCCGAGAAAAAGAAAAACGATGAACGGGTCAACGAACGAACGTTCGTTAACTAAACTAATCTAACGAACACGTTCGTTAAAACGAACGAACGAGCGAACGCTCGCTAATTAAACTAAACCGAAAATCAAACCGAGCTAACGAAAAAAACCAGAACTAAAAAAACGAAAAATAAACCGACAGAAAAACCGCTCGGTTTTCTAAAAAAACGGCACGGAAAACGAGGCGGCGGCAAACCTCGGCGAGCGTGCGGCGGCAGGGTCGGCGGGGTCCGGCGGCGGCAGCTGGCTAGGGTTAGGGTTTGCGCGGGTGGGCCGGCGGCGGCGGATCGGGCAGGCGGGGCGGGGCGGCTGGGCCTGGGGTGCCGGGGCGGCGCTATATATAGTGCCCCCCGAGCGGAGTCCCGCTCGGGCATGGCCGTAGGTCCGTTGCGTTTTTTTTTAAATTAATTCCGCGCAGAAGAAAAATAAAAAGAAATACTAAACAGACTCCAAAAATCCCGAAATAAATTTTTCCCGGCTTCTAAAGTCAAGCCGGACAACATGAACATCTATTTGGGGCCTAAATGACATTTTGAAAAACGCGCATTTTTCTAAATCCAAATAAAAGGCAAAAACTCCAAAATAAATCTTATTTGATTTTTTTATTAAATCTGCATTATTTCTTTATTTTGGGAAAGTCATTTTATTCCCTCTCTGAAATTTTGGTAGTAGAAATAATTGAAGATAAAATAAATAAAACCAAATGATCCTATTTTCAAAATTTGAGAAAAAAACTCAAATATGAAAATAACGAAATCCCCAACTCTCTCCGTGGGTCCTTGAGTTGCGTAGAATTTCTAGGGTCGAGCCAATAATGCAACAAAATATGATATGCAATGATGATCTATGTATAACATTCCAAATTGAAAATTTGGGATGTTACACTTCTTCATTGGTCTTTCAAAATTACTTATGAGAATATTTCTTATAGATGCATCAATAATGAAGTTGCGACCAAATCTGAAAATAGGTAAATTACTCGCTATGCATACCTCTTCAAATATGTTGGGAGAGCATGATAGTGGTGCCATTTGAAGAACATCTTGCTCCGTCTTTGGATGGCTCCCCAACACCTTGTCATCATCTTTTTCTTGAATCCGTGCATCATTGCTTTGAAGATTTTTGTCGGCAGAACTTTGTTCGGCTACTTGTTCTTGTCCTTGAAGCTTGTCAATTTCTACGGCACGGAACTCATAGGGCAGGAAGTAGGTTCCATTAACTTCAGAAAAATCAAGCACCGTTGTTTTCCTATGCTTGCCATGCCCTTTCTCAATAATGCTTGCCTTGTTGGATTTGATGGATTCAGAATATATACTACTTGATTCGGCTTTTTCAACCGAAGCACTTTCATGTTCCGAATCATCCTTCTTTTTATTGATACCAATTGGCAATGCTTCTTTTATCTGAGCCAATTCTTTTTCTATTTGTTTTTGACGGCGAGCGGCAAAATTAGCTTTAAGCTTTTTCTCAATTTCAGCCCACTCCGGATATGATTGCCCCCAATGCTTTTAGATTCTTTCGGCAATGACACACGGGTGTTGCCGAAATTTTGCAATTGTGTAGGCGGTGTATAATATGATATAGTACTAGGTGAAGGCATATGCATTGTTGTAAGACCATACTTTTGCTCGCCAATTTTATCAATTGGCAAAGATTCATCTTCTTGCAAAACTCTAGCTTTTATTGCGGCATAAATCAGGAAATAGCCCCTTTTCATGTTGTTCAAGGCAAAGAGCACTAATTCTCTTATTTTGGGCTAAACTCTTCAATGCAGCCACCACTACCTCATCTTCTACAATGTTGGGCACAACCGCTCCTGTAAAATTTGCATTCATTCGGCTATAATCAGGAAGGTGTGAAGCCGAATTATGAGCATCTACAGTTGTGTATGGTGCCGAAGAATTAGTAACATGAGGTGTAGCATATGACGGTTGCGAGTAATTGGTCGAATAGCCATTAGTAGCATGGCCAATTCTCTCATTCATCGCCATGGTTGGATTACTATATTGCACATTAGCTGCCGATGAATAAAAGGGTGAAACACTTTCTTGTATGGCATTGAAATTCTAAATTGGGGTGTTTCAAATTGATTAATCGAACTCATCATGTTGCTCATCGGCATATGAATTTGCTGGGTTGCCGATGCATGTGAGTTGTGATACATATGGTGCATGTTACTAATATCATAAGAAGTTAAAGTATATAAATTACTTTGAATCGGCCCTTGCACGTAGTTAGTTGCATGATTGAAAAAACTAGGGTTGGCCGATAGAGTATACTCATTGAACGATCTAGTAACACCATATGAATTATTTGCATCTATATAAAGGGATTGGGTATTCATATTACCTTTGTAGACTGCAAACCCTAGATGACGATCTCTTCGTAGCAAGAACGGGCCGGAGACCGTTCGAAGCTTCGTCCCCAGCGGAGTCGCCAAAAAGTGTGTTGACGCTGGAACGCGTCACACGAACACATCGATGTGTACCCGCGGCGCCGAGGGAGATGCTCCGCAACTCACACCGCGGGAGGCCGACTTCCAGCGCGATACGCAAGACAGCAAGCCGGCGCTTTTGGGACTAGACGCCCCGCTCGCCCAGGAGGGACCCCGTCAGGGCTCGCGGCGACGATTGGCTGCTCGAGGTCGGTCTTACCGCCCCTAGAGCCTCGTGGATTCGCAGCCTCCAATCTTGAAGAACGACGAAGAACGAGAAGAAAGATACAAGGGGAGAGATAAAAGTGGATGAACACGGAAAAGTAGTAGATTGATTGATCGATTGTGTGTTGTTCAATCGGCCGTCACCCCTTAGGTATATAAGAGGCGGCTGGACTTCCCGTGCAAGTAAAAGGCTTGGATTCACGTCCAAAACCCTAGTCAAATTCGGATTGGTCTTGTCCGAACTTTCCAAAACTGTTCGGTTTAAACTGGCTGCACCTTGCGGGTAACTTTTGAGGTGGTAAATGACCTCGGATGGAAACAAGGCCAAAAGCAATTTTGACCGTTTCGACGAGACGAACAACTTTTATGTTGAACGTTTTTTTATTAGAGTTCATCTTGAGGGTCAAATCGCTCGTGCAACACAGGCTGTTATTCGCGCTACCCATTAGACAGGGTGTCTGGTGGGGCGCGCCACTTTTGGCTCGTGATAGTGCTGTATTCGGATGGCTCTAACTTTTGCATACGAACACGGATTGGAACGATTCTTATATCAAAATCGATCGTTTCGACGAGACGAAGACAATCCATGTAGATCATTTTTCCATACGAGGCAGTCTTGAGGGTGTAATGTGCCGAATAGTGTTCTGAATACAAAATCTCAGTATTTCGAACACAACTTCGGCCTTCGAGATGAGATCAGATGGCGATGGCCCAAACTTCAAAGATGTTCGTATCGACAATACGAAACTTTTTTATGTAGAACACTTCTCCATTTGAGGCCATTTTAAATAAGTTCTTAACTGTGCCAAAATCTGGTGTCAACACTAGGTCCATCTACGGATCTAAAGGACACACCCCGGCGGGGGACCATGGTCATCAAAACAATTATGACAATCAAACACTAGTTTGGAATAAACACCGAACACAACAATAGCCGACGGCATGCAACAACGCGTCCAGATACAAAAGGGCTGCTCACCCCCTATGCTTTACTGATGAAGTACTGGACCATGAATTCCCACAGGGCTTTAAACCTGTAAACATAGAGGCATACGACGGAATGACGGTCCCAGGGGTCTGGATCAAGGACTTCATCGTCCACATACACATGGCTCCTGGGGATGACCTCCACGCCATCAAATACCTTCCCCTCAAACTGAAGGGACCAGCTCGGCACTGGTTGAAAAGCCTCCCCGAAAATTCAATCGGGAGCTGGGAGGAACTAGAGGACGCTTTTAGGGACAATTTTCAAGGGACTTATGTCCGGCCTCCGGATGCTGACGATTTAAGTCACATAATCCAACAACCCAGAGAGTCCGCCCGCAAGCTTTGGAACAGATTCCTCACTAAGAAGAATCAAATCGTTGACTGTCCGGATGCCGAAGACTTAGCGGCATTTAAACACAGCATCCGTGACGAGTGGCTCGCCAGACACCTCCGCCAAGAAAAGCCAAGGACAATGGCAGCCCTAAAAAGCCTTATGACCCGCTTTTGCGCGGGAGAAGATAGCTGGTTAGCCCGTAAAGGCACCAGCGACCCCAGCACATCCAAAATAAGGGATGGCAACGGGAAGCCACAGCGTAATAAAAACAAACGCCAAAACAAGGAAGAGAGTCCGTACAACACAACGGTTAATGCCGGATTCAGGGGCTCTCGGCCTAACCAGCAAAATAAGCAATCTAAAGGCAGTAAAGAAGGACCGTCCGGTCTGAACAGAGTTCTGGACAGACTATGCCAAATTCATGGCACATCCGACAAACCTGCGAACCACACGCACAGAGAGTGCTGGGTCTTCAAGCAGGCCGGCAAACTAAACGCCGAACACAAGGAAAGGGAAACACCAAGTGAAGACGAGGATGAACCCCGCCAGTCGAACACTGGGGGCAGAAAAAATTCCCGCCAGAGGTTAAAACAGTGAACATGATCCACACGACTCGCACATCCTCCGGGAGGCACGAACGCGCCCATAAAGACGCGCGCGATATAGATCCTATCGTACCCACACCTAACTACTGGATGTCTTGTTCGATCACTTTCGATCGCCTGGACGACCGAACTAGTATTCGGCGCGAGGGATCAAATGCCTTGGTAGTTGACCCAATAATCGATGGATACCATCTCACTCATGTCCTCATGGACGGCGGCAGCAGTCTCAATTTAATATATGATGACATTGTCCGCGGGATGGGGATAGACTCATCCAGAATCAGCAAGATCAACACCACCTTTGAAGGGGTGATACCAGGCGTTGAAACCTACAGCAGGGGCTCCATCATACTGGAGGTAACATTCGGCTCTCTAGGCAACTCCAGAAGCGAAGAACTAGTCTTCATCATCGCACCCTTCCAAAGCAGCTATCAAGCATTGCTTGGAAGAACGGCCTTCGCCCGCTTCAACGCATTGCCGCACTATGGCTACCTTACACTTAAGATGCCCGGTCCTCGCAGCGTCATCACCGTTAGCGGAATAACAGAGCACTTTTCGCGCGCAGAGGAATACGCAACAGCCCTAACGGCCGGACTATAAGCAGCCACTAACAAAAATATACCGGGTCGTTAAGACCACGGACAAGGTTAGACGAGTCCGGCAGCCCATATTAAACCAGGGCACTGTATATGTAATCCCATAGTGGACACCAGAGGCTAATAATAAAGCTCCACACTCGGCTCAACCTTATTGGCAGGCCAGCACCTTACATTTTCTACTATCCATCGCACACTTACGTTGCACTCTCCTATGAGATTCCCTTTTCTACACACAACATTCGCGTGATACCCTTCCAGGATGCGGCACAACAGAGACAAAGGCGCAGACGTGCAGCAGGGCCCCGTTCAACAGGTTTCTTTTTAGATTAAGCCCCTGTGTAAACCTTTTCTATTGCCTCTTGTTGTTTCATCATCCCATGGGTTCCATACCCACAGAGGATACTCAAGATGGGAATGGGCCGACCCGGACCTGGCCTTGGACCTGGCCCGTGGGCTCAAGGCCAATTTCAGGGGGCCATGGGTCGACCCATTCTGACAAAATCCTGTGGCCTCGCTGGCCCATTGGGTACCCTAGGGCCGACCCGCAATTCAGCTATAATATGAAATAAATACAAGTTACAAAAGAAGCACAAGTCCAATTTCAACTCTTTTCACATCTAGTACACGACAATCTATATTCGTTGACGAAAGAACTACTGCAGATTCATAGTAGAATGAAAGAAGTCACATGTAGGAAACTCCAAGCAGAACCAACACCATTCCTGAAACTACTGCAGAACCAACACCAAGCGCTACTATATATACTAGAAAACTCCAAGGCCATTGAGGGAGTCCTGGACTAGGGGGTGTCCGGACAGCCGGACTATCATCGTCAGCCGGACTCCAAGACTATGAAGATACAAGATTGAAGACTTCATCCCGTGTCCGGATGGGACTTTCCTTGGCGTGGAAGGCAAGCTTGGCGATACGGATATGTAGATCTCCTACCACTGTAACCGACTCTGTGTAACCCTAGCCCTCTCTGGTGTCTATATAAACCGGAGGGTCTTAGTCCGTAGGACGAACAACCATTACAACAATCATACCATAGGCTAGCTTCTAGGGTTTAGCCTCCTTGATCTCGTGGTAGATCCACTCTTGTACTACCCATATCATCAATATCAATCAAGCAGGAGTAGGGTTTTACCTCCATCGAGAGGGCCCGAACCTGGGTAAAAACATCGTGTCCCTTGTCTCCTATTACCATCTGCCTAGACGCACAGTTCGGGACCCCCTACCCGAGATCCGCCGGTTTTGACACCGACATTGGTGCTTTCATTGAGAGTTCCTCTATGTCATCACCGATAGGCTTGATGGCTTCTTCAATCAACAACAACGCCGTCCAGGGTGAGACTTTTCTCCCCGTACAGATCTTCGTATTCGGCGGCTTCGCACTGCAGGCCAATTCACTTGGCCATCTGGAGCAGATCGAAAGCTACGCCCCTGGCCATCAGATCAGGTTTGGAAGCCTAAACTTCACGGCTGACATCCGCGGGGACTTGATATTTGACGGAGTCGAGCCACAGCCGAGCGTGCCGCACTGTCATGATGGGCATGATCTAGCTCTGCCGCCGGACAGTACCCTGGAGGTTGCACGCAAGTCCGCTCTGACCCATAGTTCGGAGCCGACCGTGTAGATCGAGGACAGGTGGCTGGACACTGCCTCGGGAGCTGCAACTTCCATGGCGATGGAGCCGAATACTGACCTTGTCCCTTATAAAGCTCGTGACTCCGAGGCGCCGGACTCCTTGCCGGACTCCGAACCTCCTGCGCCCCTGCCAATCGAATCCGATTGGGCGCCGATCATGGAGTTCACCGCCGCGGACATCTTTCAGCACTCACCCTTTGGCGACATCCTAAATTCGCTAAAGCATCTCTTGTTATCAGGAGAACCCTGGCCGGACTGCGGCCAGGATGGCTAGGATGCGGACGATGAAGAAATTCGAAGCCCACCCACCACCCACTTTGTAACCACTATCGACAATCTAACCGACATGCTAGACTATGACTCCGAAGACATTGATGGTATGGACGACGATGCGGGAGACGATCAGGAACCAGCGCCTACATGGCACTGGAAGACCACCTCGTCATATGACATATACATGGTGGACACCCCAAAGGACAGGGACGGCAAAGAAGCAGCGGAGGCGAATTCTTCTAAGAAACAGCCCAAGCGCCGACGTCAGCGGCACCGCTCTAAATCCCGCCACAGTAAGAATGGAGATTCCGGCACCGGAGACAATAACACCCCAGAGAGTGCCGAAGACAACCCCCTCCAGCAAGATTCAGCACAGGAGGACGGAGTAGCCAGCCCTCAGGAGAGAGTGGCAGACGAGGAGGACAAAAATTACATGCCTCCCTCCGAAGACGAGGCAAGCCTCAATGACGACGAATTCGTCGTGCCCAAGGATCCCATCGAACAAGAGCATTTTAAACGCAGGCTAATGGCCACGGCGAACAGCCTAAAGAAAAAGCAGCAACAACTTCAAGCTGATCAAGACCTGCTGGCCGACAGATGGACCGAGGTCCTCGCGGCCGAAGAGTATGAACTCGAACGCCCCTCCAAAAGCTACCCAAAACGCAAGTTGCTCCCCCGACTAGAGGAGGAAGCATACAAACCTTCATCACCAGCGCACAATACGGCAGACCGGCCACCCCGTGGTCGTGACAGAGAGGCATCTAGGCCCTCCATCAGGACCGTACCCCGGCTCCGCTCGAAAAGTACGAAGCCACGGGGGAATGCACCGGACTTGCGGGATATATTGGAGGACAAGGCAAGACAATCCAGATCCATCTATGGATCATGTGGGTGCCCCACGACCCACGACGACTACCGTCGCGCCGGATACAGCAACTCTGGCCAGGCCGAACACAGCAGACAACGCTCTCTTGAGCTACGTCGTGATATTGCTCAATATAGAGGCGCCGCACACCCACTATGCTTCACAGATGAAGTAAGGGATCATCAAATCCCTAAAGGGTTTAAACCCGTGAATATTGAATCCTATGATGGCACAACAGACCCCGCGGTTTGGATCGAAGATTATCTCCTTCACATCCATATGGCCCGCGGCGACGATCTCCACGCCATCAAGTATCTCCCACTCAAGCTTAAAGGACCAGCTCGGCATTGGCTTAACAGCCTGCCCGCAGAGTCAATTTGGTGTTGGGAGGACCTGGAAGCCGCATTCCTCGACAACTTCCAGGGCACATATGTGCGACCACCAGACGCCGATGACCTAAGCCACATAATTTAGCAGCCAGACGAATCAGCCAGACAGTTCTGGACACGGTTCTTAACAAAGAAAAATCAAATCGTCGACTGTCCGAATGCACAGGCCCTCGCAGCCTTCAAACATAACATCCGCAACGAGTGGATGGCCCGGCACCTAGGACAGGAAAAGCCGAAATCCATGGCAGCCCTCGCATCACTCATGACCCGCTTCTGTGCGGGAGAGGACAGCTGGCTAGCTCGCAGCAACAACCTCAGCAAAAATGCTGGCAGTCCGGATACTAAGGACCACAATGGCAGGTCGCGTCGAAACAAAAACAAACGCAGCGTTAACGGCGATAACAATAAGGATACGGCAGTCAACGTCAGATTCAGAGGCTCTAAACCCGGTCAGTGGAAGAAGCCATTCAAAAGAACCGCTCCGGGTCTGTCCAATTTGGACCGAATACTCGACCGCTCTTGCCAGATACATGGCACCCCCGAAAAACTAGCTAACCACACCAACAGGGATTGTTGGGTATTCAAGCAGGCAGGCAAGTTAATTGCCGAAAACAATGACAAGGGGCTGCATAGCGATGACGAGGAGGAGACCCGGCCGCCGAACAGTAGAGGACAGAAGGGTTTCCCCCCACAAGTGCGGACGGTAAATATGATATATGCAACCCACATACCCAAGAGGGAGCGGAAGCGTGCACTTCGGGACGTATACGCGATGGAGCCAGTCGCCCCGAAGTTCAATCCATGGTCCTCTTGCCCGATCACTTTTGATCGAAGGGACCACCCCACCAGTATCCGCCATGGTGGATTCGCCGCATTGGTTTTAGACCAAACGTCGATGGATTTCACCTCACTAGAGTCCTCATGGACGGCGGCAGCAGCCTGAACCTGCTTTATCAGGATACAGTGTGCAAGATGGGCATAGACCCCTCAAGGATTAAATCTACAAAGACGACCTTAAAAGGCGTCATACCAGGTGCCGAGGCCAATTGTACAGGCTCGGTCACACTGGAAGTGGTCTTCGGATCCCCGGATAATTTCCGAAGCGAGGAGTTAATCTTCGACATAGTCCCGTTCCGCAGTGGCTATCATGCCCTGCTCGGACGAACCGCGTTTGCAAAGTTCAACGCGGTGCCGCAATATGCATACCTCAAGCTCAAGATGCCAGGCCCTCGTGGAGTCATCACGGTCAACGGAAACACTGAACGCTCCCTCCGAACGGAGGAACACACAGCGGCTCTCGCGGCAGAAGTACAGAGCAGCCTCTTAAGGCAATTTTCGAGTCCGGCTGTTAAAAGACCGGACATGATTAAACGCGCCTGGAGTAACATACACCAAGACCACCTGGCATGTTCCGAGCATGCGTAGCAATGCGGCCCCAACCCCAGCCCTTGCATGATTGCAAGACAAGCTCCCTGCGTACATCATTACGCTCTGGAGGTACCTTGGGCATAGGGGAAGGGGCACGACCACGACAGGCCCAGAGTGCGGCTCAACCACACCAGGGGCTCCTAAGTGTGTTGCTCTTTTTCTTTTCCTTTTTATTTTATTTTATCCACAGGACTCCGTTTACAAGAGGCCCTGTCCGGTAGTAGATCGGCCGAACTCACGATGCAACAGCCAGGGAGGAACAAGGGCTACGATGAACACTCAGGTGGTCTCCATTACGAGCATTAAATCTGTTTATTACACCATTCCGCAGCCCACCCCTGGAAGGGGACATGTTTAAAATAGTCCACTCCCTTGCTTACCGCACTATTTGTATCGTTCTGCACTCATGGCAGAATTCCCTGAATAAACAATGCATTACTTTTTTGCTTATAATTGCGTTCCTTTCTATATATATGTTCATTTATGACATCTTGCATCCGTACAATTTGGTACGGCCGAATACACCAGGGGCTTATGTTCCCCGCATTATGGTGTGAAGTCCGAACACTTTCACAAGTGCGGCACCCCGAACTTATAGCACTATATGCATCGGCTCCGAATCATGTCTTGGGTCAATAGTTGGGTTTGCCCGGCTCCCATGTTTTGGTACCTTACGTTCCGTTCCGTCGGCTAAGGTAGCACTGGGAGAACCACTGTGATTGCGCCCTGGTTGAGCTGGGCGAGCGCCTCAGTGGAGAAAGCTAAAACTGACTGTCATGATAAGGCGAGAGCTGGTCGCTGTTCGAGAGGTCTTTTCGAGTCCTTAAAGACTTATGCCGCTTAGAGCGAGGAACCGGCTGTGTCCGGCCAAGGCGTGGATAGCGCCCCGAATTCGGTCTTCCGAACACTAGGGGCTTCGCCGAAATTTAAAATTATAGAATTCTATGGCTAAGTGAGAGTGTTCAAGCATTATAAGTCCGGTTGCCTTGTTCGTTGTGTTGAGTGCCTCCCTAGATGGACCCAAAAATGGGAACAAGAGCGCTCAAGTTTATCCCGAACACCCCAGCACTCGTGGCATGGGGGCTGAAGCCGACGACTTGCCATCTCTTAGATTTAATAAAATGGCCGCATAGAAGGTAATATTTTAAATTAACAAAGCGTTGCTTAGCGCATATGAACAAGGTTTTCAGCGCACAGGATAACACATTGCGAGTCTACTCAAGAATTACATCTCTGGGGCACTCATCCGCAATCTTGCGGGCACCCTTCAGGACAGTCTTATAGTACATTTCGGGCGTACGATACTCCTTGACCGCCGGCGGCGCGTCCGTCAGAAGCCTCTCAGCATCCAGTCTGCCCTAGTGCACCTTTTCGCGGGCAAGGGCCCGACGAGCACCTTCAATGCAGGCGGAGCGCTTGATGACCTCCACCCAGGGGCACGCATCCACAGCCGCTGCACGAGGCCGAAGTAGCTCCCAGGCATGGCCTCTCCAGGCCACAGCCGGACTATGAGGCCCTTCATGGCCTGCTCGACTACCTTGTGGAGCTCGACCAGCTGCTTCAGCTGGTCGCTAGGGGGCACCGGATGTCCGGCCTCAGCGTACTGAGACCAGAAGACCTTCTCCGTTGAGCTCCCCTCCTCGGCCCGGTAGAATGCGGCGGCATCGGACACGCTGCGAGGCAGATATGCAAACGCCCCTGGAGAGCTCCGAATTCGGGTAAGTAACAGGTAATTTACATTCACATGCTTGCTTTGCATGAAAAATGCCTTACCCGCCGCTATCTTCTTCATCGCCTCAATCTCCTGGAGGGACTTATGGGCTTCGGCCTTGGCGGCTTTGGCACTTTCAAGAGCCGAGGCAAGCTCGGACTCTCGAGTCTTCGAGTCGCGCTCCAAACTCTCATGCTTTTCCATGAGAGCCTGGAGCTCTTGCCGCACCACCGCCACCCGCGCCTCCTGCCTCTCTCGCTCCGCTCGTTCCGCGGCCGCATTGCGTTCGGCCGCGGACACGGCCTCCTTCAGGGTCGCCACCTCGTTTGTGGCCCCTGCAGTACCCACGTTATCCTTGTTATTTCTATTGCAACCAAAATCCTTTTCTGTAAGGTACAAATTTCAAAGTGGTGTTACTCACCTTCTTTGTCCTCGAGCTGCTTCTTGGCAAGGCCGAGCTCTTTCTCAGACCGCTCGAGGTCCTGCTTCAAAGCACCGACCTCCGCAGTCAGTGCGGCAGAGGTCAGCAGCGCAGCCTGCAAACCCATATTGACATATTTTTAGCACTCTTGTGTATATCTTTTATAGATCCTCAGTCCGGTTTTTCTTTCCGAACACCGAACCGAGCATCAGGGGCTACTGTCTATGCGGTATTACATTACGTATTTTAAAGCTTCTTACCTCAAAGCCTGTTAGAAGGCTGCTGCAAGCTTCGGTCAGCCCGCTCTTGGTGAGCTGAACCTTCTGAATCACCGCACTCATAATAGTGCGTTGTTCTTCCTCGATGGAAGCGCCGTTGAGCACCTCCAACAAGTTTTCCGGTGCCTCCAGTTGGACAGAGGCTGCCGGTGTCACGGTCTTGCCCTTCTTGCGAAGGGGCCGCCTGCCGGACTCCGGAACCACTGCGGGTTCCAGCGCAGAGTCCGGCACAAAGTCCGGGAGGTTGCCTTGTGGCACCTCCGAGGCCTCCCCCTCCTGGCGGGTCCCCTCCTGGGATCCCACCTCGGCGTCCTCAGCATTGCGAGGGGTGGAGGCGGTCGGAATGGAATCTACATCCGACGGGGCCAAGGACCCGCTGGATGAAGCGGGAAGATCCTCCTCGGCCGGGCTACAGATAGTATGCGGCATTAGAAGGACACTACATGGCACGAAAAAGGAATTACAAATCACTCAGGAGTCCGGATACTTACGATCTTGCCAAGGGCTTGGCCCTTGAGGGCCACTCCTCGTCGCCGTCATTGGCGTTGGCGGAGCTGTCCGGGGGAAGGGTCCTTCCCCTCTTGGACCCTTCGGCCTCCCCCGTTGGGGAAGCCTTCCTTTTCCTCTCTCCCCCCTCCGGGGGAGAGTCCTCTTTCTCCTCCTCGTCTTCGGGGGAGGAGTCCGCCTTGGAGCCATCGGACGATGTGTCCGATATCACCTGGCGCCGGGAACTTCTTCGAGTTCCCGTGGCCTTCTTCTTGGCCTTCTTCTCCGGCACCACATAAAGTGCCGAGACTAGCAGCCCCGTTAAACGGGCGTCCGCTGGTTCTTCGGGAAGGGGAGCCGGACAGTCTACCTGTCCGGACGTCCTCTGCCAGTCCTGTCAAAGGCATTGGGAGTTTTAGATCCCACATAAAATTAAATTGTGAAAGAAAATAAGTGTCCCATAGAGGATAACAAAGCTTACCTCGCCGGCCGGGTGCTTGGTGCTGAATCCGCGGTCTTCCGTCGCGGACGCGGGGGCTTCTCCGTCCTTGAACAGCACCCTCCAGGCATCTTCGTACGTTGTGTCGAAGAGCCCGCTCAGGGTTCGGTGCTGTGCCGGATCGAACTCCCACAAATTAAAGGCCCGCTGTTGGCAGGGGAGAATCCGGCGGACGAGCATGACCTAGATCACATTGACAAGCCTAAGCTTCTTGTTCACCAAGGTCTGGAGATAGGACTGAAGTCCTGTCAGCTCCTCTGAACTGCCCCATAGCAAGCCCTTCTCTTTCCAGGAGGTGAGCTGCATGGGGATACCAGATCTGAACTCGGGGGCTGTTGCCCATTTAGGGTCACGCGGCTCGGTGATGTAGAACCACCCCGATTGCCACCCCTTGATGGACTCCACGAAGGCCCCTTCGAGCCAGATGACGTTGGGAATCTTGCCCACCATGGCGCCTCTGCACTCCGCTTGGACGCCCTTCACTACCTACGGCTTGACATTGAAGGTCTTTAGCCACAAGCTGAAGTGGGGCTGGATGCAGAGGAAGGCCTCGCACACGACAATAAACGCCGAGATGTTGATGATAAAGTTTGGCGCCAGATCATGGACATCCAGGCCGTAGTAGTACATGAGCCCCCGGACGAAGGGATGAAACGGGAAGCCCAGTCGGCGGAGGAAGTGGGGAAGGAATACGACCCTCTCATGGGGCCTGGGGGTGGGGATGAGCTGCCCCTTGTCGGGCAGCCGGTGCGCGATGTCGCTGGACAGGTATCCGGCGCCGCGCAGCTTCTTGATGTGCTCCTCCGTAACGGAGAAAGCCAACCACTTGCCTCCCGCTCCGGACATGACTGGAGAAGGTCGAGACGAGATGTGCGGCCTTGGGCGCTGGAGCTCGAGTGCGCGGAGATGGATAAGCAAAGGAGGAAGAAGGCGTAGGTAAAAAGGTGGATCCTTATCCCCTTATATATGGGCGGACGAAGACTATGCGTCCCCACTGGCCTGGTAAAACTCTCTTATCTCCCAAGCGCCACCATCAATGGCGCGGTTGGGTTACCCACATCCATATTGATGGGAATCCCGGAATAAGGGGAACACGATCTCTGCTTCGACAAGACGTGCCAAGGAAACCGCTTCGCTAAATGCGCCGAGGTGGTATAATAAAAAACAATTCAAGTAAAGGCTTGGTGGTGTGACGTCATGCCACAAAATACATCAGCAGATTGAACTTCTGTACATATTATTCTCTCTACGGTGGAATGTGGAATTTATTTTGCAGAGCCGGACACTATCCTGGTGTTCACAATCTTCTATGAATTATTCGGAGGAGGAACCCACCTTGCAATGTCGAACAATATGCGCGCCAGACTCATCGTCATTGAAGCCTGGTTCAGGGACTACTGAGGGAGTCCTGGACTAGGGGGTGTCCGGACAGCCGGACTATCATCGTCAGCCGAACTCCAAGACTATGAAGATACAAGATTGAAGACTTCGTCCCGTGTCCGTATGGGACTTTCCTTGGCGTGGAAGGCAAGCTTGGCGATACGGATATGTAGATCTCCTACCATTGTAACCGACTCTGTGTAACCCTAGCCCTCTCCGGTGTCTATATAAACCGGAGGGTCTTAGTCCGTAGGACGAACAACCATTACAACAATCATACCATAGGCTAGCTTCTAGGGTTTAGCCTCCTTGATCTCGTGGTAGATCCACTCTTGTACTACCCATATCATCAATATCAATCAAGCAGGAGTAGGGTTTTACCTCCATCGAGAGGGCCCGAACCTGGGTAAAAACATCGTGTCCCTTGTCTCTTGTTACCATCCGCCTAGACGCACAGCTCGGGACCCCCTACCCGAGATCCGCCGGTTTTGACACCGACAGCCATCCTGAAGGTTGGCTTCACATGTAGGAAAACCTACACACACACACACACACACACACACACACACACACACACACACACAGTAGGTCGCTGCACCAACCGAGTTGAATTATTAGCATTGACCAAGAACACAGCACTGACCAAACACACTGTAGGTTAAGCTATCACACAACACTGACCAAGAACGAAACTAGGATGGGCTTCGAGCTGGGAAGGAGAAGGGGAGGAAGCCAGCTAGACTGCTAGAGTCTCACTTGCGATTGGAATGGCAAGGTCGATGGTGAACGGGACTACAGCTCGGCGAGCTCGACGGCGACTGAGATGACGAACGACAGGCAGGAGGAACATCGGCGGCACCAGGCTAGCAGAGATGGTCGGGGGCGGCCGACGGCAGCAGCAGACCGGCAGAGATGGTCGAGGGCAGCCGGCGGCTGCAGACAGAGATCGTCGGGAGCAGCGCAATCAGATGGTTGGGTCGACCGTGTGACCCATCGGGTCGCACGGTGCCGGCTGCACTAAACCGTTCATGATTCAAGGCCAACCCACCTGGTCCATTGGCCTCGACATTTTGGGTCGGGTCAGTGACCCAACGGGCCGACCCGGCCCATTCCCATCTTGAGAGGATACTGCCATTTTTGGCATTTCGCCATGACAGATTAACGCACGTACCTGGAAATACAGGGTTTATAATGAATAGGCATTCTTGAGCTCGTCATCTGTTATAAAGTCTGAATACCTTCGGGAGTGTTCGGCGTCACGAGTTTGGCCTTATATGCATCAGCTCTGAATTATGTCTTTGGTCAAATGTTAGGTTTGCCCGGCTCCTGGGTTTGCCGCCTTACGTTCTGTCATAATCGGCTAAGGTGGCCAAAGGAGAACTACTGCGATTGTGCCCTGGTTATTCCGGATGAGCACCTCAGTAGAGAAAGCCGAAAACTGACTGTCATGATATAGCGAGAGACTGGTCAACCACTCGACGACTCACGAGAATCTTTAGGATTCCTCCGCATTAACGAAAGGCCATTTCCCGGCCAGGTACATACGCGCCCGTACTCGGATGCATGCGAAGGTACCAGGGGCTACATAGTAGCCCCAACGTTAGAATCCCGCGGCTAAGCGAAAGTGTTACAGCTATATAGTCCGGTTGCCTAGTTCGACGTGCGATCACCTCCTTGTCGGACCAAGACGTTGGATAAAGAGTGATTAAGCACATTTTTTCGCGAACACCCCC
>NC_041391.1:547007689-547047769 GCF_002162155.2 Triticum dicoccoides
TATAAATATAAACGGCCACACAGGGGACACAATCATATTTTCAGACAAAAAGTTATAAATACAACCTTCTAATCAATATGTTTTTACAATGAGCACTCGAAGAGGAGATTCTTCGGGCACTGCACCTCTATCAGGCAGGCACCCTCCGTGACCTGCGCCAAGTAGTGCCCGGCCGGATACTGGCCCCCCACCGGATCCTGAGACGCTACCATAGTTGCATCCATATCCGTCCAATACGCTTTAACGCGGGCAAGGGCCACCCGCGCACCCTCTATGCATGTTGATCTCCTCATGGCATCGATCTGGGGCACGGCCCCAAGGAACTATTGCACCAAACCAAAGTAATTGTCCGGCTTAGGCCCTTTCGGCCAAAGATGGTCTATTACAGACCGATTGCAAGACCGGACAGCCTGTGAAGCTCCGCTACAGCGGCCATCCTATCACTTAACGGCAACGGGCGAGTGGGAGCATTGAACTGCGACCAGAAAAGCTTCTCCACCTCCTTCTCACCCTGATCTTTGAAGAACTCCACAGCATCAGCCGTACTCTTCGCCAGGTCCGCGTATGCGTTTGGCGAGCTCCAGCGGCCATCCAGGGGAGCATACTTCGGATCGAAGAACTTCGTCCGCAGCAAATAGGAGCCTCCAGCCGCGATCTTACCGGCCTGTTGAAGCTCCTCCCGCGCACTTTTGAGCTCGGTCCGTATTTCCTTGGTGGCATTAAGTGCGTTGCTCAGGTCAGCCGATTTATCCTCACGCTCCTTTTTCAGGAGCTCATACCGGTCAGCGGCATTCTTTAACTCGATAGCCATTTCGGCTACCTTTTCCTCACTTCGGCGATGAGCAGCCTGTTCGGCTCTCGATTCCTCAGCCGCCTTTAGGGCAGCCGCATGGCTCGCCCGAGCCTGCTCCTTGGCTAGAGCAAGTTCCGCCCTCAGGGCCTCGACGGCAGCAGCACCATCTGCAGTCCGAACATATTACATTACTATATGCCACCTTAAATATTTTCCTATGCAGGAAAGACAGGACGCATACCTTGGGATTTATCCAGCCGCTCATTTATCAGAGTGATATCGGCATCAACCGAACCAATTTGCCTCGTCAGTTCGGCTACTTCAATGGACGGGCCGGCGGCCGGACCCACAAGTACCTGCACATACTTACAACATAAATCTTTGGTTTATGATCCCCCGTTTGCCGCCTAAGGCGGGCAACCAGAGTCTCAGGGGCTACTGTCTATATGGAGCACACCTAGCGCGCGCCTCACAATTAAAGAAACGGTGGATTCTCCACTACATACCTCAAAACCTCTGAGCAGGCTTGTGAACGCTTCATTCAAACCGCTCGTAGCGAATGAAATCTTCTTAAGCACCACGCTCATTAATGAGCGGTTCTCCTCCGGGAGCGCAGCTCGCTCCAGCAAGCCCACTAGTACGTCCGGCCAGACATCGAACTGCGCCGGACTCCTCCCATCGCCCCCCGTTGTAGCCAAGTGCTCCGGGCGCAGGGCGGCTAACGAATTGACTGCCGGATTAGGCAGACCCGGACTCCTCCGTGACGACACCTCGGTGTCGCCCGCTTCACGAGTCGGAGAAGGGGGTGGGGTCTCGCTCTCCATCCATCTCCGGAGGAAGGTCCCCCGAAGACGAACCCTGTTGAGAGGTGCTGCTGGTCGGACTACAAAAATTTGAATCCTGGTTACTGACCGAGGAAGAAATGCAGTACCTTCGGATTGTAGATTGACTTACAGCTCGGTGGAGGGCCATCCCGTTGGAGGGCATGGTGCGGTGAGGGTGCCTGTCGAGGCAAGGCCCCCTGGGGATGCTTTTTCCCCAATTTGGGCATCTCTGCCTCCAAATCTTTAGAGGCGGCCCTCTTCTTCCTGCGCGGGGAGGAGGCCTCCACCTCTCCTCCCCAGCTATCCTCCTTGGGGGAGGTAGCAACTCTCTCGGTTCGGTTGTGTAGCGTGTGGGGTGCGGATCTTTCATCCCTCCCCTCGCCTTTCCCCGAGGGCATCCTGCTGAGTACTCGGTCAAGCATCTTGGCCATGGTGGGAGCGAGTGAGCCTTCGGGAAGTGGCGTCGGACACCTGATTCTCTCCGCCTTGCTGAGCCATTCCTAGACGTGGATGATTTTCAGAATAAACAATCATGATAAATATAAAACGGGGTGTCCAGTATCAAGGCTACTTACTCGAGTGTCTAGGCGATTGCAACTTAGGCCTGCATCCTCGGTGGTGTTCGGACACATTACTTTCCGTCCGAAGAATAATTTGCACATCTCTTCGAGCTTCAGGCCGAAGAAGTGCTTGATGGTCCGCGGACCCTCCGGATTGAACTCCCATATCCGGAAAGGCCGACGTTGGCACGGCAACATCCGCCGGATCAACATCACTTGCATTATGCTGACGAGATTAACGTCCCTTGCAAGAAGCTCCCGGATACGATTCTGAAGTACTGGTATATCACCAGCGGGTCCCCAATTCCGCCCTACGTCTGTCCAAGACGCCAACTGTGACGGAGGGCCCGAGCGAAACTCGGGGGCAGCCGCCCACTTTGTGCCTCTAGGAGCCGTGACATAAAACCACCTTCGTTGCCATACATCGGATACTTCTAGGAAAGAACCCTACGGCCATGGGGCATCGGTGTTTCTGCTTATTACGGCACCTCTGCACTCCACATGTCGCCCCCCAATCATCTTCAGCTTCACATTAAAGGTCTTGAGCCATAAGCCAAAGTGCAGGGTGATATGGAGAAAAGCCTCGCACACGATAATGAACGACGAGATATGGAGGATAGCGTCCGGAGCCAGATCATGAAAATCCAATCCATAATAGAACATGAGCCCCCTCACAAAGGGATCGAGGGTGAAACCCAAACCGCAGAGGAAGTGTGGGACAAAAACAACACACTCGTTGGGCTTTGGCGTGGGGATGATCTGCCCTAGAGCAGGAAGCTTGTGCTGGATATCTGCGGTTAGGTATCCGACCTCCCTAAGCTTTGCAATGTCCTTCTCCTCAATCGAGGAGGTGACCCACCGGCCTTGAGGATCAGATCCGGACATATTGGAGGATTCTTGAGGGGTGGAGCTTAGATTTTGGGTGCTAGAACTCGAGGTGCGAGAAGGCGCAATGAAGGTGAAAAAGAGGCATAGGTCTCGACCCCTTTATAAAGAGGGTGAATATCAACAGTCCCCGGTGTGACCATTTGAGGCTTATCTAAAAACACACGGGGTAATACCAATAGCCGTCGTGGGGTCACACATGCTCATATTGATGGAAAATCCCGTAATAAAAGGGACACGATCTCTGTCTCGACGGGACGTGCCAATAAAACCGCCTCGTAACACGAGTCATTGTGGGGTAGGGGACGTCGGTTCACGTTGGACCGACCCACGGTACAAGGGCACGACGCACGAAGATTGCCAGCAAATCAAATCTGTACCATACGAAGATCATCTTGCAGATCCAGACACGGTCTACGTGTTCGATAACCACTTTGGAGTATTCGGAGGAGGAACCCGCCTTGCAATGCCGAAGACAATACTGCGCGCCAGACTCATTGTCATTGAAGCCTAGTTCAGGGGCTACTGAGGGAGTCCTGGATTAGGGGGTATCCGGATAGCCGGACTGTGTACAACGTCCGGACTATTGAAGCATGAAGATACAAGACTCAAGACTTCGGCCCATGTCTGGGACTTTCCTTGGCGTGGAAGGCAAGCTTGGTGATCCGGATATTATATTTCCTTCCTTGTAACCGACTCCATGTAAACCCTAGCCATCTCTGTGTCTATATAAACCGGAGAGGTTGGTCCTTAGAAGGCTGATCACAATTACAATCATACCATCATAGGCTAGCTCCTAGGGTTTAGCCTCTACGATCTCGTGGTAGATCTACTCTTGTACTACCCATATCATCAGTATTAATCAAGCAGGAAGTAGGGTTTTACCTCCATCGAGAGGGACCGAACCTGGGTAAACATCTGTGTCCCTTACTTCTTGTTACCATCAGCCTTGACGCACAGATCGGGACCCCCTACCCGAGATCCGCCTGTTTTGACACCGACAGGGACCCCGACTCATAAGTCGTGATCACCGAGTGCCCGTGTACAGCGTCCCCAGAAATCAATGCTCACTAAACACACAGAAGCTGGATAACAAGAGTCTTACATCCAGTACATACCGTTTTACTCAAATATGACCTTTATGGCCAAGTCTTCGTAAACTCGCAACAGAAATCTTCAATGATAGCATGAACCCATGTCATCTGCCTTAACCCTACAAGCATTTTGACTGGGAAGCGTCCTAGCTCGCACGTTCGTCACCAAGGTATTCTTCATTATATCATGTTCTTTCATGCCTGGCCAATAAAATAACCAATGGCAAGCTAATGAGTACTTTGAATGTACTCGCAAACAACCCATGAATGGAAACAGAGTAAAGTAGGGATGGTAGTATCACTATGTTGGCATATCTGCGGTAAGATAGTTTTTGTTATGCAAGAATGAACAATACTTAGTGGTGTCATGAATGCGTCTGTAACATGTTTCAGGAGGTTACAGATGTCAACATTGAGAAGGAGTTTTACACAGCTCAATCTCCAACTTATCATGACTTCCTCATGGTTTACGTCAACATTACCATATCGTGTTGTTTTTCAGAAACATATAGACATAGTCTAAGCAGCCCACCCAATTGCCCTTGACCGTGGACATGGCTATTCGAATAGTTTGACACTCTGCAAAGGTTGTACACTTTACCCACAAGATCTGGGGAACTTCTGTGTCATCCACGACCCGTAGTACCTCAAGTACTTGGGGTAAGCACCCGATCACTATCTTTATAGAGTCCACTCGTTGGTACACAACCCTCGCGTATAATCATAAGGATCTTGGGATTCTGCCCTTTTTATTGTCACATCTACACGAAGGGACCAAAGGTGTGTCCAGTGCCCTGTAAGAAAAGTCATGGCCGCTTATCAAAGCACGACCCCGTCACGAGAGTGAACTCATGTCACCCCCGTCACTAGTAATGTGGGCACCATGCTAGTACCGGACTAGGTGATCAATAACGCCCGTCCCATAAGGGGTAGTGTGGTTGTACATGTTTGGTTCGGGCGGTCAACAAATCTTAAATCTAATCCATCTTTGTAAACAACACATACTCACTTGCTTCGGTGCACCACCTCTTCATCAAGTGGTGACCTAGTTCAACATCTCCCACGGGCATTAGGGGCACCCGATGGAGTTTTCAAAAGGTTGTAACCAAGGGATCATCATGGAATAGATGCAACATCATGCCTCAACATCAAGTATTCATCGTATCTCTAAGCTCAGGGTAGAGCTACGAACATGCAAGTATCAACGGGGATGCATCAATGCAGTGGTCATAACAAGTTCATCATCACGGAAATTTAGCGATGAACAAAGAAAGGGGGTATCGTGGTCAAAGGGCTGCTTACCTTGGTTGGCTTGATCGTCAAAGTCTTTAGGTCCTCCTCTAACTCCTCTCCAATAACTTCGTCAGACGCGGGATCTAATCGCCGCAAAAGAATAACAGAAAATAAGGCAAATAGCAAAACAGAAAAATAAAATTGCTCATAAAAATGTTCACTCATTTTGGATGAACACTAAGAATGGAAAATTCTTAGTTTTGGAATTGGAGCTATAGAAATAGAGAAATGGATTTTCAAAGAGGGATTTAAATGCTCAAATTTGAATTTAAATTTGAACAGTACATAAAAGTGTGATGGATTTGTATGAAAGTTACACCATTAAATAGTTGGGATTTTTAGAAGAATTTAGGAATTGGAATTATTTCATTTGTGCAAATATTTACTTCTGTGGAATTTTTGGAAGTCTCAGAAATAAGGAAAAGGAAAATGGGCACTATGTAACTGGGCCAGAATGGCCACAGTGCAGCAGGCCCAGAGAAGAACCAGCCCGCGCGGTTGGCCTCGTCGAAGGCGTATTCAGGGAATACGCATCCAGCCGATGCAGCGTACCATTTCGCGCGTGAGGAAGATTTTAACCTGACATGTGGGGCCCACTTGTCAGAGTGTGAGGCTGCCGACGGGCCCCACGGTCGCCGTCGTGAACCTCGGGCCAGCGAGGGCGGCGAGCTCATCGATGGCGCTGTGGTCGACGACGAGGCAAACTAAGGGCACCTACATGCTCAGGGTGGAGTCGCCATTCAGGAGGAGGTGGAGTTGGTCGACGAAGTGCAGGGGTTCATCGGTGATGAGGAAGCCGGCGGCGAGCCTTCGGGAGGCGCATGCTTTGGTCGATTCCAACTGCAATCGAATGGGGAAACAGAGGGGAAATGGTCTGGGATATCCGAAGAGAATGGAGGCGGGGAAGTGTCATACCACAAGATCGCCGGACGACCAAGGCGACGGAGCTCGAGCTCGGGCGGCTCTAGAGAGGGATGTCCGGTTCCAAGGGGCGATTGGGAGTGAGAGGGAGTGGATGGCGTCAAGATAGGGGATTAGGGTGGCCTTAAATAGCCGAGAGGCGGCTCTCCGTGGATGGAGCTCACTGCCGTCCGCGGGATCGGCTCTGGTGGCCAAGGAAGAGGGCCTGGAGCTTACTGTGGTGCTCTTGGGGTGGTGTAGGGCACTGAGGAGAGAGAGGAGGAGTGGGGCAACCTCGAGACGGGTCCCGTGAGCGAGCAGGGAGTGGCGGAGCTGGGCGCGGCGCTCTGGACGCGTGAGCTAGGGCAGGAGGGAGAGTGGGAGGAGGGGGGCAGCACTCTAGCGTGTCACGGACGTCGAGGCGTGTCGGCAGACATGCAGGGGACAGCCGAGATGGTCGGGCGCGTTGGAATGGGCAATCTACAGTGTTGATTTGCACTGTAGCACGCTCCAGAGCGCGTCCATGGCATGTCATGGCATTTCAATAGTGCCATGGGCATGTCCTCTAGTGTCTGGGGTTTTGGGGGATGAGTAAACAAAGGGTTTGTGGCATTGGATCCTTTAGGAGGTCTCTGGTAGAGAGGAGGGGTTGAGAGAGAGAATGGGGCTGTCCACAAAGAGAAAGTGGGGATTTCACCCACCAATAATTGAGCTATGGCCAAGTAAAAGTTACTAGAGGTAGAAGGTGATCAGGGTCAGCTGTGGTAAAAAAAAATGAGTTCATGGAGAATAGTGGAAGGGGTCAAAACAGTGGTCTTGGTAAAATAGCAGAAGGTGTTTGATGGTGATTTGGGCAAGTAAATGGATTCTACTTTCCATGAGATTCAACAGGATCAAATAGTAGATAGAAGGTTTACCACCAAGTTTAGGCTCATTTGAAGAAAGTTGGCATTGCAACTTTGGCAAACCCTAAAAATCAATAGAAGTGGGTTTCCCAAGATTTAGTCATGTAAATCTATTCTCCTTGATGCAACACTTGGTGTAGTGTCATCATTTGGAGATTATAGCATGTACACAAAATTGAGATCAAAAGGAGACATTTGGCAATGTAGAGTTGCTCAAATTTGGTTTTGCACAAAGAGGGTTTTGGCGTACTTTTGTGCACCAAAACTATTTGTATGGGAATGAAACTTGGCAAGATCATCACATTAGGCATGTGCAACTTTCTAGAATTTCCAGGATTTATTTGCCAATATTTCTTTCAGAAATATTTCAAATCCTTGAAATATGCAGAAATGGTTTTGGAGGAGTTTGTCCAATATTTTGGTCATGACCATGTGTTGAAACTCATATATATGGACAATATATGTCCAATGAGTCTCCCTAACTTTTCTAAAATATTTTTGAAACTTTAAAATAATTTTAACCTATTAAAGACCATCTATCTATTATATAATTAAAACAAGAGTCAAACAAGCCATTACGTACGTCCACACAAATTAAATTATCTTGACCACCAATTTTGAAAACCAAGGGCTGAGATTAAAGATTTAAACGTTACATACGTACATATAGGCAACCGAACACGCCATGTATATATGAAAATATGTTCCAACCGAGCGATGTATAGGAGAATCAATCGGAAGAGTTCGGATTGACATGGAAAGATAAGTTAATTTAAGGGAAACGTTAATAGACGGCACACCGGCCGAACCGTTGCGCCGGTCGCGCGCGACGCGTTCGATGAAAGAGCGATCCTGTGGCCCAGCGCGCTCGTCCCCCTTAGGCCCACCTTATCCCCTCCTGGCTGTCTTCCTCCTCAGCCCGTCTCCTTTCTTTTTTGCATCTCCATGGCCTGGTCCCAGCCATGGACGCGGGCACCCTCGAGCTTGACATCTCCTCCTCTTCTATCTCTACCTTGCCACCAGAACCACGGTTTTACACGCCCTCACCACCGATGTTGCACGGCCCACCCCTGCTACTACTCCAAGCTTTCTTTTGTCGGGCTTCTGCAGCCGGCGACGACGCTCGAACGACATTTTTTTGCTTCAACCGAACGGCGGCTGTCAAACGAGACTAGGGCGGTGCTACAACCGGCAACTTCGGAAGCTACAACCAGCTTTGGTGAAAGCTACAACCGAAGAGTAGAAAATTGGATCCAGAGACAAAAAAGCTACAACCACCTATACGAGTGTTACAACCATTTACAAAAAAGCTTCAAGTCTATATAGAAAAGCTTCAACCGTCAACAAGGGAAGCTTCAACCAGCCACTATCAACTGAAAAAGCTGCAACCGTTAAGAAAAAAGCTTCAACCTTAGGTGAAAAAAGATTCAACCGAAAAACATACAAAGTTTCAACGGGGCACTGCAAGATGAAAAAAGTTGCAAGCGTTTACAAAATAAGCTTCAATCGTAGTTGGAAAAAGCTTCAATCGACATGATGAAAAGCTTCAATCTGCGAAAAAAGCTTCAACCGGCATGGAAAAGGCTTCAACCGGTGTGATAAAAAAGCTTCAACCGGCGTGCCAATGGTGAGAGCGGCGGCGTTGAGAGCTGCGGTCGGGGGCACGACATTGCAACGACAGGGTGTGGTAAGACTGGCGGTTGCTAGGTGCCGCAACGACAGCGAGCGTCGGCGTGCTTCAAGGGGGCGTCATTTTTTGCTACAAGGGGAGTGACGGCTTCCTGCTGGACCGGCGGCGACGAGGACGACGACCGGCGGCGAGCACATCCAGTAGCGTGGGGCGGCGAAGGAAGGAGGTCCAGGCGAGGGGGTGGTGGCCGGCGGACGGGAGGACGTCTAGACGACAGGGGCTGCGCGCGGGGAGGAAGAAGGAGATGGGGGAAGTCAACACGAGCAGATCGAACGGCTGGGAGTCGTTGCATCGGGCGGCTGGGGTCGACCGGCCGAACGGTTCGGCCGGTGCGCCGGCGCCTAGCACTGCCCTTAATTTAATAGGAGTAAGTCAGAGTTTCAATGATAGAAGGACTCCTGCATGCATACGATGTTGGCTCCTGCATGCGTGCATCCATAGGAAAGTAAAAAAAAAAAATGTATTAAGAGTTGGACAGAGATGGATACTTAACGATTCACTTGATGAATCGTACATGCTCTTGGCTTTCAGCTTCTAAAAGAAACAAGACAAGCCCAATGACTTCCGCAAACTCCGCGTGATCTCGCCGGCACACCGGCCTGCCATGCAAGCGACAGTCTACGGTTTAGAACATTGTATTCTGCTCATGAGGAAGAATGTGAATCATGCAAGTGTTGAGTTAGCGGTGTGTGAGCAAATGCGACGGCGACGGCGACATCAACGTCAAAGGTGCCTGTTGGGGGACAAGACCGCAACATCGCACGTGGCCGAGAGGTCGCTGACTCGCGGTTGTGACGGATCACGGTCAAGTCGACTCAAGGGATGAATGCAAACGAAGGCTTCGGACGAGCAGAACACAGACACACACGTACCTATGCATGTGTGTGCATGTAAACAGTTGCCTTCATCAATTACTTGCGTACACTAATTGATTTTTCATTACATTCCGGATCCTAGAAATTAGCCAACGTGGTTGTAAAGAGAAGCATACAACCCCGCGAGATTATGCATCCATAGATGGATAGATTCTCGACAAGAACGTGCATACGCAAGTAGAGAGGCACACGGGCATGTACATGTATATCTACACGAACTACTAAGACATATGCACTCGGACGCCCGGTGGTAGCACGACAACAGCCATGATCCTCGGCACATCGAAGTAATACAAATGTCCTCCAGTCTAACAACTTTTGATACCTCCTGCATACACTCTTGATAGCTATTTTACCTACAACATACTAACACCTTCCTTATGTACAACCAGTTTTGGAAAGTATCACTAGAACATGTATGGAGTCTAATAAAGAAGAAACAACTTAAGGACTCCCATAGGGATCGTGGGCAATGGACAATGAGCTGTATACAAACCAATATACATATGTCCATGTCTTTGCCTTAAGGTTGCATACCTGGCTGCGTAGCATCAATGGAAAAGCCAATATACCTCAAAAAAATGGAAAAGCCAGTATGGAGACATTGAGTTATTATATTTCAATTGATTCAATCCACACCACAAATTGGCATATTAGCTTCTAACTATTACATGCTTTCAACAACAAAAACAAATTATGATATACTTTTGATTATATATAGACATGGAACTCTTTTCTGTAGTGCAGTAATCGATTTGTGTATATATAAAGTTAGTTTTGTTGATATACCATCACTGGCTACTTGCCTATCTCAAATACCTCACGTATTGGAAGTAACAATAATAATAATGATGATGATGATAGTAATATTCAAGGAAATGTACAAGTTTCGCTAAGTGTTACGGCATTTGTTTGCAACTCATATTATTTTGCCTTTTATTTACATATAAAAGTTTTACATTAATTAAGCCTATAAATATCCCCATCTTAGATCCTATTGTGAGTCAATATTACATCAATGTAGCTAAAATAGTCAAATATAGAAATCAATAGTTATTACAAGTCATGAGGTCAGTCGTGACTCAGTGAGTAAAAGAGAATCGGGCTTCAGATAAAATTTTAGACACATATACTGCTAATAGTTATGAGATTTAGCAACACGAGGATAGCCATATTCGGAGAAGTACAACACTTTGTTAAGAGATGGTAAAAGATCATTTGGAGTTAAAATCCCTTGGTAACATAGTATCATGGCCACGTAGGTCAATATAAATAGTCAGAAGTCCATTGGAGAGTTGAGAGAAATGCTTTATAGACATATGATGTCAGGATATGATATATGTAGTCAAGGGTGGGACTGAGAATTACGAGCATGCCTATTGTGTCATTGCCACTAATAGCACCATCGATAGAGGTGCCAAGGTAAAGGTATAATGGCATATAAAATTTGTTAACAAAATATTAGAAAAAAAATAGGTATTGTCCGATCAGAAGGAGTGGCAATGGAACATGGAGAACAAAGTATATATATCATGTTCAAGACAAACATATCTTTGTATGTAACATAACCTCCATGATTATTAGCATACACTACTAGGGAAAAGCCTAGCAGCAGCGCGGGTTTTGGCCCTCTCAGTAGCGCAGGTACCAGCGCTACTAATAAGGCGCTACAGCTAACGTATAGCAGTAGCGCCTATTGACCCACGCTACTGCTACAGATGAATAGCTGTAGCGCTCTTTGAAAAAGGGCGCTACTGATATTATCTGCAGCGCTGTTTAGCGGGAAGCGCTACTGGTAAGTCGGCGCTACTGCTAAATTCCCCCCCCCCCTCGCTACTACTAGTTTTATTAGTTTTTTTTCCTGCATATTTGTTTTTTATTTGTTTTGTATTTGAATAGGCTTTATACAATAATCTTTAGCATATCATCCACATACAAATGTAATCATAGCATATACATGCAATTAGTCTCATCAAATCATGTCATCATCATAATCATCATCCAACACAAAGTGGTCTCTCGTCATCAATCTCGAAAATAGCGATACAAGTCTCGATTACTTGCAAATACATCGTCATCCATCTAAACAATGATATACGCGAGAATAGCTATCACTTTGAGTACATGAGTTCGTATCCCTCTCTCGCATTAGCGTGAACCTAAACTAAGTACTGCGTGTCGCTCGGAAACCAAAAACCGGTACACCTGGGCCTGACACTCCGGCCACTTGTCGTATATATACTCCTGGCGTAGCACTTCTTCGCCATCTATGATCTATGCACCTGCATCTTCACATGAGTCGATGATATGCAACATATATAGTTGAGCAACAGAAAGAGACAGACTTGGCAAAAATAGAAACAACATATCATAAGCATAAATAACAAAGTTCATCGTACCCAAAATGACCTAACTAGAGTGATTTTCGCTAGTCGAGGAGGAGGACGGTTTAATTACATCACAAATAAAGTTTCACCATGCATAACTCAAAGTTTTGTCATAAAAGGAAGTATGGACTAAATGGATACATTGTCATATATCGACAATCACTCCATCATGTCGTGCCATCCATTCATGTCAGGGAGATAGTCATCGAGCTTAGTGAAAGGCTTCATGTCGAGACGCTGAGAGGCTATCCATGTTCGGACGTCTTCCCGCGACATTTGTCCTTCTACATGGAACATCCCTGTTTTTCCGACGACCTCATTCATGATGATTTGGGCAAGTTCGCGTTGGATGTTATAGAACTCAGCTCGAAGTCGATGATCCTCGATATCTCCTATGTCCTTTGCCCATTGCAGAATATGGGCATCGCCAGATCTAGGTGCCATGTGAAGGTTCTGGTGATCCCGTCTGTACTCCAGCATGTGGTGTAGGACATAGAATCCATCATTAAGAGAATCGTTCGGTTGCTGGATGCAGCAGAAGTCGGTCTTATGGCTGAAGGCGGCCCTGCCGCCCCTTCTCTTCTTGTCCCTAACCTCTCCACCCCTTGCTTGGTAGTAAAACATAGCACTGTCGAGAACATGTTTGATGTGGGTGTAATCCTTTTTGTGAATGTTCTTCGACGAGTCCAAGTAAAGAGGCGTGGGAGAATCGGGGGTAGAGGATGATAAGGACGGCGCGCCCGCCGCTGCGCAAAATAAGTACACCTCAAATTAATTAGCCTCCACCGTGCAAATGAATTATTGAAATCGAAGGAAGGATAGCAGCGCGGATGACTTACACGGGATGATAAGGCACGAGAATCGCCTCCTTGTCCTTATTGGCGAGCATGAAACTGACGATGTAATCCCCCGCGTATTCACGATGCTCTGCACAGACTCCCAAGAAGCCCTCGTGCATGTAGTATGGGTCAGCGACACAGATATGACGTATCTGCTCAACCCCAATGATGTAGTTCATGTGCAAGGCATAAAGGCGGACAAACGTAAAATCCAGCTTCTTCACGTGAAACATGTCGAATATGTAACCGAATCGGAGGAAGAACTTATCCGCGGGGAAGCCATCGACGTACGACATTTGCCGCGGAACGTTAACCACGTAGAGTGGGTATCCTGGATCTTTCGAGGCGATGAGGCCTTTCTCTACCCGCAGCACATCGTCATGAAGTCTCCTTAGATCGCCGAATCTGGCCCGTAGCGCTGTTTCAGGTAGGATTGGTCGACCGGGGATATGCCATTTATCCACATCGGGGATATCTACACGGTCCTGAAGCCGAGGCTGCTGAGGCGGCTAGATCATAGAATCAGCTTTTTTGCCTTTCCTCACTCTCTTCCTAGACTTCTTTACCACCGGATGGTCGTCGTTGAGACGGTAATTCAGGCACCGACTCATGACGCTCAAACCCTGAGGAGGCTCCAGTATAGACATACTGTTCAGCGCCATCGTCATCCTCATCCTCATCCATGGCGACGTCATCAGCGACTAATGGAGCCACCTGCTTACCCCGTCCGCTATCACCCAACCCGACACCCGACGCTAATTGGGTAGGTGGGGTGTTGATGTTCATACCTTGCTGAGGCTGCGTGCTCGTGGGTGTGCTCCCGGCCGCCTCCAGACGAAGCAGACTCTTTGGCCACAACAGGACCCACCCATTGCAACAATCACCAAGCTGCCGCGGGGTCTCGTCGTCATCCCCCACTAGTATTAGAGGAGGCAAATTCTCGTGGCCCGGTTTGACACTGGCCACGGAAACCTTGAAGACGTTCGGGGGGATCGACCGGCTGTGGAACAATGGTTCCTTCGGCTCCATTATCGTCCCCTTCCCCACGTCCACCTTCTGTTCGCCGATGGTGTACAATATGGTGCACGGGGTTTCGTCGGCTTGCAAAGAAAGGTCTGCGACGTGAGACATCCGAAAGGCAACGAAAATGGGAGATTATACATTTAGATTGAAGGGGGCCGGTGTGACAGATACCGTGAGGGCGTCGAGCTCAGCCAAAGAGGAGGCACCACCGAGCACGTCTGGTGTGGGAGCCGGTGCGGGAGCAGGTGCAGGAGCCGGTGCGGGAGCAGGTACAGGAGCAGGTGCTCCCAAGAAGTCAGCAAGGGGAAAGTCCTCTGCATTTTTTTCTGGATTTTGCCTTATCCAAGTGTAAACGCCCGTCACCAAGGAAGTAGATATATCTGCAATCGCCTGTTTTGTGGCAGCTACCGCTGTTGCGACTGTCTGAGATGATTTCTTCTCAACCGCAATCTCAACCTTCTTGTCGATGCTTTCTTCAGTTAACCTCTGTCTTTCCTTTCTCTCCTCCGTGGTCTCACGGTAGTACTTCTTCCATGTGGCGCCGTCTCCGACACCGTGCACGCGTCCATACGACGGTCGAGTATCCACCGATTGTTGTTTCAATATGTTCAACGCCCGGTTGAATGGAGTGTCCCACTTGGGCCTCGCCAATGCCTCAGACGGCGAGTCGCTTTCGGCCGCAATCCAGTGCTGCTCTCTCTGCAAAAGGCACAAGGATCGTTTACAAATATGACTAACGTGTGCAGTCGAATTGATCAGAAACTAAAATTACCAGCAGTCTCATGAACTCCGTAATGACCGGTGTTGTCTCGTAAACCTTCTTCACTGGGTCCCAACGGTGTCGGGCCCTCAGGACGTCACGCTCCTGCGGGGCGGTGAAATCTGCCAAGGGGTTTGGGATGCCCAGACTCGCGGCTTCCGCGTCCTCCTTGGCCCATTTGGACCTCTTTCCGCCGTAACCACGGCTTCCGAGGTGGTGGCTCCCAATGTTCCTCTTTTGAAGCCCCTTCATGTACTTAGACTTTTTTTTGGCAGCTTCGGCCTCGCAAGCCTCCTTGAATATTTGAAACTGCTCTTCCGTGATTGTCAGATTATCCTTTACAATCTCGGAGTAGGGTTCCCCGTCGTTGATCTTTGCTTTCACTCGATTTTTCCAGGCGGCCAACGCGTCGCTAAACTTGGTCATGGCGTGTTTGTTTATCTTCTTCATTGTCGGGTCCTTGTCTGGATCTTCATAATCCTTCTCATTCCAGCCCGGGAACAAGAATATCTGGTGAAACTTCTTTAGGAGGGAGCTCCTCATATTTTCTATCTTCTTTAGTTTCTCATCGTTGATGGTGGCAGTTGTCCGTATGATGCGGCCAATTTGATTGCCGTAGCACGCGCGCGCTTCCTCGGGCGCCTTTGGCTCAAAATTGCCATCATCCACCTCCGTGACCACTAGTCTAGTAGTCCTGAGTTTGTTAGGAACCCGTTGCCTCTTTGCTTTCGGTTCTACACCGGCTCCGCTCCCCGAGGCAGCACCGGTCTCAGCGCCGGTCTCGATGTTAGTCTCGATGCCGGTCTGAATCTCAGCACCGGTCTCAGTCTCAGCACCGGTCTGCGTGTCGGTCTCAGTCCCCGATGCCACCGGTGGGCCCAGCAACAACATCGGTTGATCGTCGGTAAGGCTAAAAAATTCGTCTGCCGCCCGGTAGACGTCGTCGCAATCACCAGAACCCTGTCCTTCATCGTTGCTAGCCATGTTTCCTATGATTAAATCTAGTCAATTAATTCTAGACCTAATAAAATGAATAATGACTAAAAAGGACTATTGTTTTGCAGGAATGTTGACTCCTTCCTGGTGCGGCAAATCCCGGGCACTCGATATGTCCTAGTTTGTAGCACAAGTCATGCCGAAATTCACGGAAAATTTCGGCATGACCTTTGCTAAAAAGTGGACAAATTGAGAACCTGAAATTTGCTAGAACAGAAATGAATCAACATTCCGGCAAAACATAGGCCACTCAGCATCATTCCCTGGAAACAGTGTTCAAATATCCCTCTTCGACACCGCAACACATGTCCAAATATACACGAGCAACCACATGTCCAAATTTCACAAGCTAATTCAAAAACAAAATGTAGAAGAAAATTCATTTAACTACTAATAGAACAAAATTCAGTTAACTTTAGTGCTCTATAATGATGAAAGGAAAAAAATTCAGTTAACTACTAATTTCATTCATTTAGGTTATTCATTTAACATCACCTAATTAACCTACTGTACCACTACTACTAGCAGCACTACTAACCTAATTAACCTAGCAAAACTCTAGTGCCCTAACTGAAAAACATCTAATTAACATCTACTAGTACCACTATTGCCCTAACCTAATTAACATCTACTAGTATCACTATATACTATACAAGCAGCATCTACCCTAATTAAACCCTATTGCCCTAACTAACTTTTGTTGTAAACCAAATTTTTTGCTCTAAACTAATTTTTGCTCTAACATCTACTACTTAACATCCTTTGCTCTAAACTAAATTTTTTGCTATAAACAAACTTTTGCTCTACTAATTTTTTCTCTAAAATTCAGAGAAAGAGGAGTGGGGGAAGGGTGGGGGACTTACAGAGAGGGGAGAGATGGTGGCGGGGAGGTGCTCGGTGACGGAGGCAGGAGCGGAGAGGGCGGGCTCGAGCACGGGCAACGGCGGTCCTGGGCGGGCTCGGGCAGTGGTGAGGTGGAGGGCGCCGACGGTGACGTCGAGGGCGGCCTCGGGCGGCGACGGTGAGGCTGAGGGCGGCCTCGAGTGGCGGCGGTGAGGATGACGGCGGCCTCGGGGGGAGATGGTGAGGTTGCGGGCGTCCACGCTGGCAGGAGACGGCGGCGAAGTGGGGCGATGGCGAATTGGGGAGACGGTGGCGAGGGCGAGGGATTTGGGGAAGAAGTGTGGCGGCCGGGGGGCGGGGGGCAAACCGCTGTTTAAGTGAAACGTAACGGTAGCGCGTTTCCGAAAACGCGCTATACCTAAGTTAGCTACAGCGCGTTTCCTGAAACCCGCTACTGCTACTCCTTTCTCCTTTTTTTCCTTTCTTCTTTTATTTTTCTTTACATTTTATTTTTTTCCTTTCTCCTTTTTCTATTTCTTTCATTTTCATTTACTTTTCTACTTGTTTTTCACTTTATTTTATTTCTGTTAGCAGCAGCGCCTTACACGTAAGCGCGCTACCGCTAAGGAGAGTAGCAGTAGCGCTGGGCCAGTATACGCGCTACTGCTAGGTTGGGCTAGCCATGTGCGCCCAGTTCAAACATAGCAGTAGCGCTTTTTGCTAGCACGCCCTACTGCTAAAGTCATAGCAGTAGCGCGGTTTATTTACGCGCGCTGCTACTAAGTAGCAGTAGCGTATGATTTTGTACAACGCTACTGGTAACATTTTGTGTATAAGGTTTTCCCTAGTAGTGATATAAAGGCCAAACTAAACAACAATTAATAACAGGTGATTGCAAAGAAATTGATACCAACTATGAAGAGATGTAATATACCTAGCCGCGCGAATGTGCGGGTCGCACCACTAGTTTCTTGCATTATGAAGAAGCCTTCTAATAAAATAGCAAATTAACTTTTAAAATAATATTTTATAGTTTTAGGGAGTCCTATATCTAATAGGATCCAAATATTATTATTTTTAAAGATTTTTCACATCCCAAATTAAGTACTTGTAGTTCAAGGCTTAACTCAGGGGTTTTTGGAAAACCTAATTTTGAAAATACTTTTTGGCCAAATTATTTTTGCAAGAAAATATGAATCTATCCTATACACATGGCATGATCATTGGGCAAAGTTTTGGATCAAGGAGGAGTATAAGAGTTGGAGGATTTATTTGATTTTTAGAGCACTTACAAACAACAAACAAAAATCCAAATCAAAGCAGAGACCAAATCAACACAAAAGTTTTTGTTGGACCCAATTTTTATGCTTAATTAATCCTAAATATTGTGTCATGAAAATCAGGGTGTGACATGGAGCAGGACGAGCAGGCGCTGAGCCAATGATCCGAGGCCATCCATCACTCTCGGACATTGATTTAATTTTGGCATGTCCGGTTTGTTGAACTATGATTTGCTTCGCTTTGTTTCGAACTTTGGCATTCGAATAGTTTGTACCGTATGATAGACATGCATGGATTGCATGGATTTTGCCGATCAGATTTTACGGTATGTGGATGTGCGGCGCAACATTAGATGGGTGCCCGATCAGTGCCCGTGGACGTTTGAGGGGCCGGATTTGCAATGTCCGGTTGTAGATGCTCTAAGACACATTTATAATACTTCGTCCCTAAGTTAAGTCACTTATTTTCGGACAAGGGAGTAGTATAATAGATATACTATTTGTAATCCAGTGGGGGCCTTCAGAAAGGAAGCGACACCGCGATCTGGAGGAGGATGAGTGAGCTGGGAGGCGCAAGCTCCACCGCCGGCTGCTAGCCTGGCACCAGCGGCCACCGTCATCGCTGTTACTCACGTGGAGGCAGCGCCCACCAACCTGCCATGTGCCGCTCCGAACACGACAGCCACCATTTTGGAGCTCCGTCGTGTAGTTAGAGGGTTCACCGCGACCATCGGGGCTTTCATCTGTCCACCATGTCGCCTAGGCGTCTGTCTCAGGTTTGTTTCTTCCTTGGGGCGAGTCGAGTCACAACCCGGTGTTGCATTAAACCCTAGCTCCTCCTGCATGCTTCCGTTCCCTCACCTTGATGCATTAAACCCTGGCTCCTCCTGCATGCCACCGCTGGCTTTTCTCCCTTCTTCTCGTCGGCCGCCTGTTTCTTGGCCGTGTAGCTTCTTGTCCGCGCTTGTTTCTGATGTCGTTGATGGCTGTTGCTTTGAGGATGCTATGTTAGCCAAGTATGGGTGTGGCTCCGTTGAGTCAGTTGCTGGTCGCAGCCGCCCCGCCGGCATGCTCGCCATCGTTCTCAACGACGGTATCCTGCTTTCCCCTAGTGCATTCGCCTCCCTGCTGGTCAGTTGGTTCGGCGGCTTTGCCAACGGCTACCGTGTCAGAACTTGCCAGCATGGCGTCTTTCTTTTTCAGGTGGCTCATGAGTGCATTGCTAAGGAGATCGTGCTCCGCGATTCCTGGCGATCCTGGCGAACATCGTGCTTGCTAGCTTGCCTTCTTCTGCCTGTCATGACACTCTCGGTGCGCCTCGTGTTACATGTTCTGGTGCACGTCGTCGTGCATGGGCGGAAAACTCGCTCCTGTCGTCGATCCTTGGCCCTGGTCCGTGCTCCACCGTTTTGGACATTAATGGCGGCCACTCGATTGCCCCTTCGCATGCCCAGGTTTCTGGGGGCGATGGTGTTAGTTTGCCTGCAGAGTCCCCTGCCACGTCCGTGGGCAATCAAGTCTCTGTCAGCTTTCCATCCTTAAACGATCTCGCCCTGCAGGTGCCTCCCCCAGCTGCCCAATCGCAGGATGTTCAAAGCTCCTACGTCACCGGGTCTGCTAGCAATGGTTCGACTGACCCCCCCCCCTCCTACCTCCCTGTCTGTGCATGCCTACACTCCCTACAAGACTGCTTTGCTTGCTAATATGGATAGACGGCCCCCTTTTTCCGCCTCGCGCGTTGCTCCGAATCCGCTTTTTAGATACGGGAAGCCTAAAGACATGCACAAGCGTTGCTTCCGCTGCCTATCTTATAGTCATCACCGGCCGGATTGCCGGGATCCGGCTGTTTGCTGGTTGTGCCGCCTGGTCGGTCACTTAAGCCCCCTGTGCCCGTTGCATTCCATCCGTCCCCCTCCTAAACACCGTTCCGTGCCTTTATATATGCCTGTGCGCGCTGGCCTCTCTCCATCACTCACCTCTTCCTCCTCTGCATGTCCCAGTGAGCACGCCTCCCCTACCAGCTCCCTCCCCTTGACGCTAGCAGCCATGGAGCCGGTCATGCATGGCCTCCCTACCTCCTTAGATGTCCACTACCCCATGGTTGACAACCAAAACTCCCTTGTATGTCTCGTCAACATCTCTCCACCTAGACCCGCTTTTCTGCCCTGGCTCAAGCGCGTTCTTCGCAGGCACCTGGGCATCATGGTGTCCGGTTCACCGGCAGTGCGGTGGGGACTGTCTTTGTAGTTTTCCAGAGGGAATCCGAGCAGGTAGCCGCTATGCGGGCTAGCCCTATCTGCCTGGATAACCGCTCAATCTGGATCCTCCCTCACAATGCAGGCGACAACGCCTTCTCTTTCTCCTACCGCCACGTGGTGAGCCTCTCCTTGGAGAAGATGCCCCTGGAGCTGTGGAACAGACGTGGGGTGGCTGCCAGCATCGCCGGCTTCGCCAACCTGTTCAGGCTTGAGCACGCTTGCCTTCATGGCAGCGAGTTCTCTTGCATTTTTGTGCTCGTCAAGGTTGAAGTGCTGCACCACATCCTGCACCATCTCACCTTCCATCGCATTGACGGCAACGGCATCTAAGCTGACGTTATCATCAATGAGATCTGGGATGTGGCCCGCTCGCTCGGTGCTCCCACTGCTCCCCCGCACCCGGCCGGCCAGGTTGGGGAGGAGGGAGCTGGTGGCTCTCGCCATCCTACGATGCAGCGGCAAGGTCACGCCCATCCAAGGCCCTCGCTGGATCTCCCGAAGGGTGGGGAGGGCATGGCGGACAGGGCGTTTCGGGCCTTCTTGCACCCGCACATGGCTTCGGTGGGTGACAGTCTCGCTATGCTCAAGATCGCCGTCAAGCCCAAGATGATCAAGCAAGCTGCCTTCACCATCCCTACCATGGCGCAGCTCGAGCACGAAGATGAGATGCGCCCTGTCTTCACTCCTCATTGCTAGCGGCTGATGTGCGTGTCCCGCGCGTCACGGTCTCCTTCGATGTTGATGAGCTGCGCTTCTCCTTCTCCCTGGAGCTTAGTAGCCATCGGGTGGTTCATGGCTCCATCCCAGTACGGCTAGTGGTGGTGGATGATGGCTACTTTCCATGCCTCAACTACCTCTCTGAGCTGCTGGCATGCGAAAGCTGCAGATCACTCCTTTTCAAATTTCTGCCTAAACTGATCGATGGCAGCTTATGCTCTCGCACGATGCTCCTGCTCCCTTCGGTGGAATGCAAGTATCCACCAAAGCCCAATGTGCCTGCCGGCCTGCTTCCTATGGTTGGCCCGCTGCTCTCTTCCAAGGACGACGCCTTTCTCCCAGCTGCGGCCTACTTCCCAGACCAAGCCCATCTGCAAGCCCACCAAATCCTTACCACACGGCCAGTTTGCTCTCGGCCTGCCAGCCGTACTCCACGCCCAGAGCCTGGGATCCTTCCATATGGTCAACTCTCGCTGGTGGCTGCGACTGATCTCAAGCATGGCGCATGCGCCGCTCTTCCTCCGCATGTCGCCACGGTCTTCTGCAGCTGCCGTGATCCGCCCCAGGCGCCTACTGCTGCCGACCTCCGTGCCTCGCTGCCCACTCTGCTGCTGCTGGCCGCTCCCAAGGCGGCTCCCCCCACCCTTGCACCTAGGCCAGGCAGGTTTTCGATCTTAATTTGGAGCCTGTCGCCCCGCCGGCGATGGGGGAGGTGTCGGAGGCCTCGGATCTACCGGGGTGCAAGCAGATGCATCCGGCCCTGCTGTCGTCCAGCCGGCAAGGGGCTGGCCCTTCCCCTCGACGCAGCCCACGCATCAGGCGGGCGTATGACGGTGTTCGGATGGGCTCCGTCGAGCGAGCTTCCAAGCGGAAGGCGGCGGCAGCTGATTCTGGCTCTAGCTCGGGTGGTAGCGCCACTCGCCGATCCAGCTCTTCAGTTGCTCGTCGCAAGAAGGCAAAGGCGGTGGCTGGGCTCCTCGAGCTGCCACTGGTGGCGACCCCATCACCGTTGACCAGGGGAAAACTCAAGCTGCTTGCTGAGCAATGCGACCTCAATGCAACTGCCATCTTCGACGAAGTCCAAGCCCGTGCTACATCTTCTGGAGCGGTGGCCTCTTCTGCTACTTCCAGCTCCTATGCATCTTCAGTGTGTGTCCTCGACTACACATATGTGTAGTCTCTCATTTGATGCCATGTTTTATCCTAGGTTCAGCATGGTTAGGTGTCTATCTATCTTCAGTATGTTGCTGCTAGGTGGCGGTGCTAGCCGGCCAGTTTCTGTTCTACAGCTATGCTGCTTCGTTCTTTTGGGGTCTGTCAGTTTTAGCATCCTCGAGTCTGTATCGTGTCGTCAGTGTCTGTTTTGTGCTTGTTACCTGGCCTCAAAAGCGCTTTCGATGCTTATCTTAGTATGCTTTCTGTTGATCATGCATGGATGCCTCTGTTCTTCTTGCTTGGGTTGTGTTCTCCCATTTCCCTCATGAAGATTCCGAACTAGAACGTGCGCAGCCTTGGTGACGATGATAAGTGCTCTTTGGTGCATGATTCTTTAACCTCTTCCTGTCCCAGTGTTGTTTGTCTGCAGGAAACAAAGCTTGCAGCACTCTCCTCGTTCAAGTTGAGATCCTTTCTGCCTGCTTTTTGCAATGATCATGCGTTTACACCATCTGAAGGAACTGTTGGGCACATTTTGGTAGCCTGGGACACTCGATGCTTCACCAGGCAAGTTATTGCAACACACCAGTACCACGTGACTGTCAAACTGACTTCTACAACATCAGCAAGTTCTCTCTTACTTACTGTTGTTTATGCACCATGCATGAACTCTGAAAGGAGTCAGTTCTTTGAGGCTGTTGCTAGCGTTGCTGCTGAGTCCGACACCCCATGGATCATCCTGGGTGACTTCAACATATACCGCTTCGCGCATGAAAAATCTTGAGGCCACATTAACTGGACTCTTATGGAGACGTTCAATGCTTGGATCAGAGAGCTTGGGATGGAGGATATCCAGGTTGATAACATACTGTTCACTTGGTCCAACAAGAGATCTTCCCCCACGATGGTTAAGCTGGATCGGGTGCTGGTGAATGCTGCTTGGGGTTATATTTCGCACAGACTTCTGCCTCTGTTGTGCCTGCTACCACCTCAGACCACACCCCCATTGTTATTCAGTTTCGTACTGAAGCAGTCAAAAGTTGCTTATTCAGGATGGAGAACCACTGGCTGCATATGGAGGAGACTAGGCATATTATACAAGATGGTTGGTCCAGGGGCTGCAGAACCATCCTTTCATCAGTGTCTGTCATCAACTTTAAAATGAGAAGAGTTCGTGTTGCTTTACGACAATGGAGTAGACGCCGGCCTAGTCTTAAGTTACTAATTGAGAACAATAAACATGTAGTGAGCTTCATATGTGCTGTTGAGGAGAGAAGGTCTTTGTCACTGTTGGAAGTGGTACTCCGGGAGTTCGCGTCTGCTAAGGCAGAGTAGTTGATTTTGTGGCAGGCTGCTATGTGGAAGCGAAGGGCCAAGCTTAGATGGTGTGTGTCTGGGGATGAGAACTGCAAATTTTTCCATGTGGCAGCCAATAGTCAGGAACGTCGTAACAAAGTCAGGGTTCTTGTTGATGCCGGGGTGCACCACTACCAGAATTGTCAAAAGATTCAGTTAGCAACTGCGTATTTCGCCAACATTTTGGGCAGCCTGCTCCCTCACAACCCACGGTCCAGCTGTCTGACTTGTATAACCCCGTGGATCTGTCTGAATTGGTTAATGTCTTTTCCTGGGTTGAGCTGGTTCGTGCCATCGATATGTCACCAAATAATAGAAGTCCGGGGCCGGACGGGTTCACAAATGAGTTCTATAATGATTTCAAGCACCTGCTTAAGGATGATCTGCTCAAGTTCTTCGGGGATTTCCATGCAAATCAAGTTGCTCTGGATGGTATCAACACGGCTTATATAACCTTGCTGCCCAAAGTGGAGTCGCCGATGGAGATGCGGGATTTCAAGCCTATATCTCTGGTGCATAGCGCCCCTAAACTGGTGTCCAAGGTGTTGACATGCAGGCTACAGCGTTGCATTCCAGGTTTAGTGCACTCACTGCAGTCTGGGTTTTTGAGAGGAAGATCCATTGTGGAAAAATTTTCTTTGGCAACGAAAATGACCCAAGCAGTGCATAAAAGGAGGGCACCAGTGATTGCTTTGAAGTTGGACTTACGCAAGGCTTTCGATTCGGTCAGATGGGATTGCCTCACCCAGGTTATGCAAGCCAGGGGTTCCCCCCCCCTTGTGGGTGCAGTGGATCCATGCTCTCCTCTCCACTGGATGATCGAGAGTGTTGATTAATGGGGAACCAGGGGATCCCATCTTGGCAAAGCGGGGTTTTCGGCAGGGAGACTCCCTATCGCCCTACCTCTTCATTCTGGTAGCTGACATCTTGCAACGCTTGTGCTGTTGGCATTTCCAGAATGGTACCTTGATGCACCCACTTGGTTCCCACGGCTTCTTCCCGGTTTTGCAATATGCAAACGATACACTGATCATTTTCCGCGGTGAGGTGGAGCAAGCTAGAGTCATTAAGAATATCCTCGCTGCCTTCTCTGCGTTCTCAGGGCTGACTATCAACTTTCACAAAAGCACTATGGTGCTTGTTTGTGTGCAACAGGAAGTGGCTGCAGAGATTGCCAGCATCCTGGGCTGCCCGGTCTCCTCCTTTCCCTGCACTTACCTGGGGATGCCCCTCTCCTTGCACAAGATCAAGCATGGTATGCTGCTTCCGGTTATCCACAAAGTTGATCGCCGTCTCTCTGGTTGGCTGGCCACGTTCCTCTCTTGGGGTGGCAGACTCACTCTCGTTAACTCCGTTCTGTTTGGCATTCCGAGCTACTTCATGACTTGTTTCCAGTGGCCAAAGGAGTCTTTACATAAGTTGGACGCCTTGCTTAGGGCTTTCTTTTGGCAGGGCAAGAATACAGTTAAAGGAGGCCAGTGTCTGATGGCCTGGGATATGGTTACACTACCTCAGGTAAACGGCGGTTTGGGGGTAAGGAACTTGGAGGCCCATAACCAAGCGCTGCTATGTAAGTTTGTAGCTAAAATTCTCCAGTCCTCCGATATACCCTGCTTCAAGTGGTTTGCCTCCCAATATTGCAAGGATTCTTTGCCTTTCAAGAGTCACCACAAAGATACTGCTATTTGGAAGGGCCTCAAGAGCTACATCCCTCTGGTTGTCTCCTCCTCTCGCTGCTCTGTTGGCAGCGGCGCGCACGTCTCCTTCTGGCATGATCGATGGCTAATGCCTAGCAGTTTGAAGCATGCTTTCCCGGCCCTTTTCTCCTTTGCTCGCAATCCAAATTGTTTTGTGCAATCTCAGTTTACAGAAGGTGCCTAGAATGTACATCTGCACCCAAACCTCACACAGGCTGCAACCCAGGACTTGCATCTGCTTCACCAGCTCGTGGATCATGTCAACCTGGATCTCTCAAGTTCGGATGCACGGGTGCCCACGCTTGGAGGAAACATTTTATGCACCAGCTACTTCTACAAGTTGCTCACCTTCCGGGGAGTTCTTTGGGCTCCTGCATTCTGGATATGGGACCATATTATCCCCCTCAAATGTAGAATCTTCTTGTGGTTGGCTTTTTGGGGGCGCCTGAACACCAAGGCTAACATGGTGCGCAAAGGTTGGTCGGCAGTGGCTCCATCTGCTGGTTGTGATGCTTGCCCGGCTCAGGAGACAGCTGACCATCTGCTCCTTCGCTGCCGTCCCGCTGATGCAATATGGAGAAAGCTATCGCTGGCAACGTTGGCTTGTGCGTCACCCAATATTCAGCAGTTTGTTTGTCAGGCCAAGGATCACCTCCAGTCCACAGCCAAGTGGAATGTTGCTTTTGCTGCATGTGCTATCACGCTTTGGCAAGCCAGGAATGATCGGGTTTTCAATGATAAATGCTGGCCGGAGACGTATATCAGGTTTCATGCGGCTAATTTGCTTGGTCTGTGGAGCAACAGGGCTACCAAGCAGTCAGACAAGGACGATCTGGCTTCGTGGATCACCATTCTCAGCAATTAGGGTTTAATGTCTCAGCCTTGTTCCTTCTTCTTCCTCTCTCTTTTTTCCTTTCCTTTTCCTTTCCACTTCCCCTACCTTCTACCTTGGGCTGCTTGTGGCCCTGCACCTGGGTGCACTTCACAAGTTTTGTAGTAACTGTCAACTGCAGGCTTTTGCCTCTTTGAAATATAAGGTCGGCTGCGCGCCACCTTTTACTTTCAAAAAAAATCCAGTGGGCAGTGGCTATCACCTGTTCCAACGGGATCAGCTACGGTTCGATTCCTAGTGGGCCAAACTGTTAGGCCAGGCTTACTCTGGTGCGAAAATTATTGCTCGTTCTATCCACTCTCGCCTCACATGGCCGCTAGGCGCGCTACTGCCCTGTCTCCTTTCACCCTACACCCATCGTACAGCAGTCCGAGACCGAGCACTAGGATACGGCAGTGGCGGAGGCAGGGATGCTTAAATTATGATGTTGATGGAGCCCGGTCGCAATGAACAGTACAAAATTACCACTGTTCACATGTATTGTAGCATTCATGATGTTAGGGGAGGGCCCCGGCTGGCGACCGCCTGCCTCCGCCACAGCACCACTGATCATACGGGCTAGGCCATAGCTTAGGTACACCATGCCTTTGGGACAGCATACGTACCATACAACACACACAGACATGACGCGCACCACGTCCGAGACTCGTCCTATGCATGTGTACTAAGCATAGCAATAAATTAGAAGTCCATCAATGTTAGCTAGAGATACATCATCAATGGGTCGGTATCCAAATACTTTATAATATCACACAAGCATAATTGTTTCGGCTCTCATGTATCCGCCTTTAAATGTTAGGCTTATATGAGAGGTTTGAATATTCGGCTCACACTTTCTACACCTCTTTATTATAGCATCTACAACAGTTTGCATGTTAAATTGTTGGTACAACCATCCACGTCAGCAACCAACAGCACATCATACAAGCTTTTCTAAGGATCGTATGTTAAGCTGTATGTAAAAAAAAAAAGATATATACCAAACGGGCCCACTCAATGCCGAAGAAACAAACGGGCTTGTCTCGGAGCTTGTGCCTGAAGCGTTGGTTCAGCATCATACGACGCCACTCTCTTTCTGCTATTATTACGTGACATGTCATCAAAACAATCTATGTGGCAAAATTACCAACGATCATCATACGGCTGTTGGAGATGCCCTTAATGGATAGGACTAGATGTTGCCAAGATGGCGGCTTCAGACATATTGATGTATTATTTTATAGTCTTTATGAATAATTAATAAAGTGGTTGCATGCATCTTTCATATGCAAAGGCCGGAGGTCATCCTCTTTTTCTTAAAAAAAACTGTTTCGGCTCTCCTGTCGAGGGCAACTAGAACCCATGCCGCCACCGAAGAAGGAGCCCGTGCAGGGGACTGGAAAGGTGCGGCAAGACCCCTCCCTGGCTCGAACACAAAGGCGACGCCTATCGATGGTGGACGAGGGGGCAAGTCATGTGGCGGTGGTGTTGGTCGTGCTACTTGGCCGTGAGGGCGGCAAAGAGTGCGACTGGGCGAGAGTCCGTGGCGGGGAAAGTACCAGGTGATACCAGCCCTTATATGCTACCATGATACCAACTTTAAAAATTCAAATTTGAACTTGTCAAAAATTTCTGAAAAAAATCATGGATGTTCATGACATACGTCGACAACCCCTAAAACAATTAGATCAAAAATCGAAATATACATGAAGAAACAAAAGAGACAAATTCAGATGTGAATACTGTCATTTTTGCTTTTGTCTTCGTTTGACACTATTCAAGAAGGATTTGTCTTTTTTGCTTTTGTTTTCGTTTATACCAGCATATAAGGGCTGGTACCACCTGATACTTTCTTGTCTGTGGCGAGATCTGACAAGAGGCGAGTAATATAACCCGGGCAAGGTCCGACTGGAGGCGTTGTCCCTCGCCTAGATCTAGATATTTGGTCCGCTTAGTTTACCTCAACATCATCTATGGTTTGGTCATTTTGGCTTTATTAATTGAGAGTGGAACTTTTTAGCCTTTTATCTAATAAAGAAAATTTCCAGACAGATGGATCACATTTCCTAGTTGCAGCATGAGTGGATAACTTACAAAAAAATCTAGCCCTCGACTCCTCCTTTTGTATTTGTTTTTTATAAAATAAGATTGTCTTCGAAAGTTAGGCCTCTTTTGGTTCATAGGATAGGATTATCATAGGAATAGGAATCTTGTAGGAAATGAGATGACATGTATCTCAAATCCTATGAGTAGGAATAGGAAACAAGATGTCATTTGGTTGACACCAAAGAAATTTTTCCATTGAGTCTAGGCTCTTTTTTATTTTCCTATGAAATGTGGAGGATAGGAACCAATCCTATGTAGGAATAGGAATCCATTCCTATGAACCAAAGGGCTCTAAAGGAAAAAATCCTATAAAAATCCTATCCTCTAGAATTCCTATGAAATTCCTCTAAACCAAAGGAGGCCTTAAATTAAGAGTTAGCTTGTTGTTATTGTCTCCAGTAAATGAGGCGGTACGACATGCACAGGAGTAGGCCATCGTGTTGACGTGTTACTATACTAAAAAGCCTGGTGCACTCCTAGCCCTGTGTCCTAGTGATGTCTCATATACAGTATAATTGGTGTACAGTGTACTGCTTTGAATGAGACAACATGAAAATAAAAAAAACGATTTTAATGCGGGAAAATTTAGCAGCCAGTATCAGCCATGTGATACGAGTGCCGTGCAATGCGTGTCATTGTAACTGTAGCAATGAATGAGGGACGAGTATCTCTGGTTTCATGTCATTGTGGCACAGCGTGCAAGCGGAGGCAATAGGCCAGAGAGGCCGCATCGCGAGCGTGCCCGCATGTCAGCCAATGCATGCAGACGCATGTTTGTGTCGTAGCGGTGGCCTCACCGATGCTCTCCATCGCCACGCCGGCTTATAAAAACACCACCACCACCGCTGCTGTGCGACACTCTCATACCTCTTCCCTCTCAGCCAGCACACAATGAACCGCGGACGACCGCCGATTCGTACACGTAACAGCATCCACAGTGTGTGATATTTCCGCCTCTAAGCCCGCCTCCAAGCGTGTAGCAGCTGTCTCTATACACTGCACGTTGCTGCCTTTAAGCTAAAAACACTAGCATCGACGCTAGCGTAAGAGGCTGCCTCCAAGCTCAAAAGCAATGGTCCAGACCCATCGGTCAGCTGGTGCTGCATGTGCTGCTCATCATCCAAACAAGTAAAAACTATTGTTTTTAATTGAAAGGTGGGCTCCATGTTAGAGGCAACAGGCTTGTAAACACATTGCAGCTTCAGACGCTAAGATTAGAGACTCATATATGGGACCCAGCTTAGAGGCTGGGTTGCCTCTATACACTGCTGATGCCTTTAGAGGAAACAAGTGCTGCTGTCCAGGTTGCAATAAATGCTGCATTTGCACCTCCAACCGTAGCATATCTCGACTTTCTTGCAAACCAGGAAAGAGATGAAGACAACAGGGCTCATGTGGACGCAAGCCCCTGGACTTGCAGCGGTCCTTGTGGTGGTACATATCATGGTGTAATAGGAAACTGTTTGGTTGATCTTCCTTATCCGCGTTGTGCCAGCTGCGGTACTCCGGTAAGTTTCCTTCCCGTTCTTTTGCATTGTCATTCGTGTTGTGTTGTTTTGTTTTATATATGCATCCTCTATTTGGAGTGATCGATGCCATACATTTATCAATTGCAGAACCCAGCTTCCTATGACTATAGAATCACTGACATTAGTGTCTGCGATGTTAATCTTTTTTTTTTCTTTTCGAAAAGGAGGAATACCCCCGGCCTCTGCATCTGGTCGATGCATACGGCCACTTTATTAATTATTAGCACAAAACCTTACAAAGTCGTACAACAGTAAGACCAAAGCCACCATCTTCGCAACCTCTGTCGCTACTCCTATCTAACTGATGAAGGGGCACTGATGGTCTGGGCCTAATACCAAACAGACCTCGCAGCCAAACCTAACATCTAAGACCTGAGGTCCCAACCTGGACGTCTACCGGGTATGGGCACCCACCAGTCCGGCGTGCTCCTCAACCAGGCCGCCCGCCGGGTATGAGGCCGCCACAACCACCTACCACATGTCCATCTTCAGAGTTGTACTGTTGTAACGGCCTTGCCCGGTCTCGCTGCCCCGACGCCACCACGACGCCAGACAACGTCGACCTCCTGCGCGTGTCCGTCACCACACATCTGACGCCAAGCCTCCGCTGCTCCATGCCGCCAAGAGCCGCCGCCAAGAATATGTAGAACGAAACACCGCTCCACCGAAGGGAGGCAGCATACCCCCACCCCTCACCTGCAGACCCTTCCATCCGATCCCAATGTTCTTGGCGTCGCCTCCAGGAAGGTTACGGTGCACAGGACGCCGCCGACGCCCGATCCGCATCGGATCTTGGGCTTTCACCCGGACATGGGTTGGAGAGGAGAGATGGTGCCCTCAGCAACGCCCCCAAGGAGGAAAGCGGCGACGCAAAAATCGGCGTCGCCGCTGCCGGTCAGCCTAAGGCAGCCAAGGTTTTCCCCGGACACCGATCTGCTCCACCAGAACACACCGGAGGTGGATCCGGCAAGATCCAAACCGAACCGGGGACTGGGAAGGGATGCATGGAAGGGAGAGGGGCCGCCGCCAAGGACCGGCGCCAGCACGGATCGGGACAGATGTGAGTATACATATGTTTCTGTTTTTCCTTATTTCGAATTACTATTTCTGGTCATTTCTGTGTACATATGCTTATACAATTTCTCTGTGTATGTTTATACTTTGCAGGTACCTGTACTCAGTATGCATGCGCCACGGTAGCCTTGCTGTGCGCCAAGCTCGAATTCACACGATATGAGCATGCCCCTGAATACACCGCACCTCTAGACATGAACAAATTCGTACGGTACTTCCGTAGGTGTTATTACCATGAAGACGCCACCGGGTCTGCCATACCTTTGACATTAAATTACATTTGCGAATTTGGTATACCAATAAGAAATGTTGCTGGCTCTCACTTGCCTCCTGTTGGTCCGGAGTTTAACCTGCGGATTGGAGGTTATTTTCATGTTGATCCTACTGATACCGATTTTATCACCCGCCTCATAGCCTCGGGATTCCCGTTGGTAGGCTTGATAGAGGCAGGTCGCCGTTTCAACCACATTAGAGGTCGGGAAGTTTATGTTACACCACAGGAAGGTACAGAACCAGGAATGTGTCACACCGTGGCCATTATTGGATCAGGGTTAGAGTTAAGGAATGTTAGTAGGCCTGACAACCGCCTCACCCAACCTGTGTACGAGACCTACTTTGTGATCCGGGACTCTTATGGCCCCTATGCCCACGGATCTAGTGCAAGGTCGTTTGCTCATGATGGAGTATCAGTCGGATACGACTTCAATGTTTGGGCCAGCGACCTGCGAGAAGCCTGGGGTGTTTGGAACCCGCAAGGATGTAAGTTCATATGTTTCTAATTGCAGTACAGAACTGACTCTATTTATCCTTCTCATCCCTATTTTGGTTCACTTTTACAGGATGAGGACTCTATGTATTGCCTTGAATAATCTATATGCTGCTCCAAGTCAGCAACTACTATTTCATCCTGTGGGATGTGTTTTAATTATTATTATTGTATCGAACTATTGTCATTTGCTGTAAGAGACCACTTAGGTACCCTACTTTATTAGTGGACATCCTGATGTGTGTTTTAATGATTATTGTACCAGACGATTTATATTTGCTGTAATTTGTTGTAAAAGACCACGTATGTACCCTACTTAATTATTCGAGACGATATCGATCGTGTGTTGTATTCTATCTGTTCTGGTTCCTAGCTACTCCTACCCTACTCTTTTTGGTTCCTAGACTAGATGTATGCAGGTTTGCATATAGCTGATCACAGGGACTCGTCCATCAGTTCGCTGTCTCCTATTGGGAACAAAGCATCAGGAGGTGAGGTCGATTCAACTCGAGCTCCGCGCCACACCTCGCCCATTTCCGATCCGGTGAGACTTATTCACGTCAAAATATGTTTCATGCAAGTCTGTAGTTTAACTCCTTTCTTTGAAGCTTACTTCAAGCTCCTCTCCACGCTGCCGGCCCACGTGTCTTCTCCGGTTCCCCTCTGGCTGAAGCTACCACGAGCGACGTGCAGTGAGTCCCTTATTGTATTGTGAGCATCATATTCGCTAATTGCCATCCTCTCACCATTATTCCCAATCCTTTGCGCTGCAGCTCGCCGTCACCGTTTGTTGCAAGTAGATTGCGGTTCCGCCAGTCCTTCTGACCACTTACCCAGGCGGGATCCGGCTCTTGTGGCTGCCGGCGAAAGCGTCTCCGTGCCGGAGGATCCAATCTTTGTTGCAAGCAAAAATAGAGTCTAGCTTGTTTCCGATGAGCATAGTAAACAAGTAGAGGATTGTAATTTCCTTAATATATATGGTGAGAGGAAATAACTTCATGGCGTAGAGAAGTGTCTTAGTACGTGTGTCTGTTAGTATGAGTTATAGATAAACAGGGATTTCAATTTGGTCATTCACTCATGTAATCAGGTATTTTGAGTGAGATACATCATACATGCATCGTTTAACAATCATTTTATGGTAGACGGATGTGTCCAATCTTGTTTCTTACTCGATTTGTATTTTATGATGTGCTTGTATTCAGTATTGACTGAAGTAATGGTTGACACTACAACTCACATTTTTTATACTTTTAAGAAAAGCCGCTCGCCAGTAATATCAATTTGTCGATTGTTGTGATTGTTTTCGTAACTTAAAATTTGGCTTATCGGGGTTTTCATTTTGATTATTCTTCTAGCTAGAGAATGAGTAGTTCTTGGTACAGCTGCCTGAATAAAGCAATGATATTTTTCCTCTGTTTCTAAATATAAGTCTTTTTAGAGATTCCAATATGAAATACATACGAAGTAAAATGAGTGAATCTACACTCTAAACTACATCTATTAAACACATTCAGCTGTGCATGAAGGGCGCACGCTGGTGATGTCCACGTGGGCAGCCTAGGAACAATGCATCGATTTGGGTAGCGAGAGAGAAAAAAACGCAGCGATACATCCATCGACTGCAATCGGATTAGCTAGAAGACAAAAAGAAATCCCCGATTGCTTCCTTCGCTGCCCCTCTCTCCTGTTTCTCTTCTCTGGATTCCCCAAGCCAAAGCCAGCCGCCGCCGACTTCCCAACCCCGGCCTCCACTCCACCGCCGGCGGCCTCTCCCCCTCTCCCTGGACGCATATCCACTCGAGCAGCACAGCCCACGGTCAGATCCGCCCCTCCGTCCTCGCGCCAGAAACCCTAGCCGTCCGGCGATGGCGACCGACCGCAGGCACAGGCCTCGACGACGGTGGTATGCTATCAATCCCTTCTCTCCTTCTTCTTCTTCTTCTTCTTCTTCTTCTTCTTCTCTGACCCCGTCTTGTCTCATCTCTGTACATAGGCGCCACGGAGCGGAGCTTCCTCTGCCCGGGACGCCGCTCATGTGCTCGTCAAGGTCCGCTGCTCCTTCCTCCAGTCCCAGACCCAGGATAAGCAGCAGCAGCATGAAGGTACGACCCTCTCTCTTGATTTCCTCTTATTCCCTCCCTTTCCTTTCCCTAAGGCATGGGATTTGCTTTCCTTGGTAGGTGCACGCATCTCCTCCTCCCTGCCATTTGTTGTGTTGCTCCATGAGCATACCTTTCTATAGTAGAGATCTAATAAGCTTCTGTTGATTTTTTCAGAGGAAAAAAGTTACGTTTGCTTGACCATATCTATCCTTTTAGTGAACTTTAAAACAGGCTATTCAAGCAGGAGTATGTGTAGACATATTTGTTGTAACTGATGAATACACCGATTTGGCTTCGTCGAAGTGTTAAAGTATTTAAAGTGGTGGCTCATTATTCTCTATGCAAACTCGGATGATTCCACACTTGACCAGGACATGTGAGCTTGATCTTATGATTCCTCTGTATTTTATTTCTGAAATTGCCCTGCGTAGGTTCCTGATAAGATGTCAAATTCCACCGCCTAGGTTCCTGATAAGATGTGAATGGTCTTTTCCTCATTGCCTTGCCTTTTCTTATGAACAGGTGTCGCCTGTTGAGTAGATCCTATGCATTTGGTTGTGTTCTCAGGCTGAGAACATCACAAGATTTCGATCCTAGCCACTCTGTAAGCCTTCAAGCTACCCGTATTCACATTATCTGTAGGATCAAATCCCATGTCTGTCACCGTAAAAAGTGTTTAACCCACCTTGGGTGCCACTGACCTGTTAGGTCTGGACCCACATGCCATTGATGCAATAGTGGCATAACTGTTTCGAAAAATTGCAGTGACAGATAAGGATTTAACACTTAACCATACCATCTAATTTTTAATGTATCCATCTTTTTGCAGTATGGCCATTTCTTGCCTGATCCTCAATATGAAAATGTGCAACATATTAACTGCTGTGATTCAATTCAGATTGTCATAGGTAATTCGCATAATGGACTGTCATAAATAATTTGCATCATGTTGTACCAACAGCCAAAGGGAGTGCATGGTTCTACTAGCTTATTTGTGTTCGAGCCTCCAACAGGCTATGGATGCCCCAAGATTTGAAGCGTGAGTAACTTTTTTGTGTCGACTGAATTCTTTTGTTACAATCATCAGTGGAGATTTCTAAAAAAATATATGGATTGGTAAGACTAAGTTCGAATATCATATTTAATGGGTCATAATTTCTTATTCCAAAAGCAGATGTTACACAAAAATACATGAGTTCATGGGGGAGCACGTCAATAAGGCTGCTGCATGAGTTCATGTCATCGGCAGTGGCTCGCTCGTCAACAAGGCCGATGAAATCAGGGGGAGCACGAGCGTGTCCGGGGACGGGCACACTTTATGCTTCTTTAATTCACTGCAGCAAAATACTAACAGCATCAACATCGACAGCGTTCGTCACTCCCCTGACGGCGTCTCCGGTACTTTGGCCCCGGATTAATTAGTTGTAGCATCACCATAGATTGCCCTCCTGTAGAGCTATAGAGGTTGGTGTGAGCTCGGTTTGATTTGGCCTGGTTTTGATGTCTACTGCATGCAGGTGCCAAAGGTGTCCGATCGAACTCAGTTGGAGGCCAAACAGGTTCGGCTCTCGGACATGCCATCAATAACGCTCGATGACACCGATACGCAGACTGTAAGTTTACCCCCTCAGCCCATATTGGTGTGAGACACCCTGCATTTACATGATATTGCTAGGAACGCGTGCAAATTGCATAATTTGTTATACATGCTTACTTGATCACCGATGTGCTGTTAATTGGACCTCAAGAATAGAGATGACACCTTACCATAGGCAGCTCTTAATTATGTGCGCGTTAATTCAATTCTGAAAGTTGATTCAAGTCTATAGTGCTTCAAGTAGATTCATAGAAGCAATTCCGTTAGTATGTGAACAAAAACCTCATCTTATATGTGTGGCCGGAGTTGCAGAATATGAATAGGGGAATGATCATAGATGCCAACACCTACAGTGTGATTTATCTTGATAGAGGTGCAATGGATTCGTAAGTAGTTTTGATGTTTTTTCTAGATAGCTCAAGTACTTAAGCTTCTGCAGTCATGAAAAACAAAAGAAGGGACCAGTAGTCAGGTTCCATTAATCCTTCTATAGGTGTTCTCTTTGATGCCTTTCCCCCTTCATTACCATGACAATGATGCTTTCTCTGTTAACCTTCTCGGTGGTGTTGGGCGCTGTGCTCTTGACCTTGAAAGTGTATTTGCAACTTTACTCATAATACCTTTGTGTGATAGTGAGGCAATTTAGTTGCATGCCTTCAGTTACAAAAAAAGTCCTTGAAATAAAAAAGAAAGAAAAAGTAACAAGAGTTGTTGAAAATACGAATGGGTCATCAATGGTCATAGAACAGGAGAGCAATTTGAATGGACAATGGAAACATTTGTAAAAGAAGCAGCTAAACGGAGGCCGCTCGCCCAGAGTGTCTCGGAGGAGGATGTCACACTGATTACGAGTCGAGGGACTAGTCGAGACTAGTCGACAGACTAGTCTATGAGTCGCAACTTGAGTGTCGACTACAAATCTCGTGTAGACTACTTGGTGTAGTCGAGCAGTCGACAGACTAGTCTGGACTAGTCGAGCTATTTGAGTCGAGCGACTCAAAATTTTGAGGGGATAAGTCACCCAGCCTGGCCGGAGCTCGTGCTCGGGCGGCAGCCATGGCCGTGACATGTAGGCGCGCGCGGCCCTGAGACGAGAGAGAAGGAAGAGAGATAGAGGAGAGGAGAGGAGGAGGCATGGAGGTGGTCGGCGGCAGCGGCAGGGGCCGGTGGAAGGCAGCTGGAGGCGCGGGTCACGCACGCGTGCTCCCGTGTGTGATGGTGCTGGCGGCGGCAATGGGATCGATCGGGAGCTAGGGTTCCAGTGACGGGAGCTAAGTAGGCTGGCCACTTGGGCCCAAATGGGCCAGCTGGGGGGTGTTGTGTGGTGCTGGGCTGGGCCTGGCGAGCGTTGCCCAACACTTCTGGTTTTATTGCATACTGTACTGTTTATATATACTACTACTAGTAGTTATTAACAATAGTTGAGTACTACAGTACCATGTCGACTAGTCCAGCACTAGTCTAGACTAGTCACGATTAGTCTATGAGTCTCAACCTCGGAACGACTCGTCGACTCGTAAACCTTGGGATGTCACTGCCGCTGGATTGGCGGATGACTACTTCTCGGTGGCGTATGGATGTCGCACTGTATGGATCTTGATCTGTAGTTGGATAGTTCCTGACCTCATTCTAGGAGGCTGATTGGAGCCTGGTACTTCACTTTTTTCCTTACTGATAAATGCTCATGTTCATTAATTTGGTAATGCTCATGACATTGCACATGAGTTGCTGCGAGCCAAGCGATAGAAAAGTTTGAAACTAATGCTGCAGTTGATGTTTCTTTTTGTTCTTCTTCATGACATTTTTTTGGGTTCAGCATGTTGATAAGAACTACTCCCTCTGTTTCCAAATATAAGTCTTTTTAGAGATTTCAATGTGGACTAGATACGGATGTATATAGACGGATTTTAGAGTGAGATTCACCCATTCCACCGTATGTAGTCCATATTGAAATCTTCTAACAAGACTTATATTTAGGAACGGAGGGAGTACTTTGTTTGTAGTCTTTGTACAACCTGCTTTGTTCAGAAGAATGTTCTATCAGGCAACCATGTCTGATATGTTCACATGACTTCTTTCATGTGGCCGTTCCTCACATTCCTTTGCTTCCAAGTTCCAACTATTCCAGTCAGCTGCAATGAAGCCCTCCATAGAGAAGGGTTTGCAGATAATGATCTTGGCATCCCAGATAAGCAGGTCGGGGACAAAGCCAGTGCCGAGGGGGATTTCAATGGATCACCAACACGAGAAACTGAAATGGCAGGACCAGAAAAGATGGTCCCAGATCTCACTGCAGCAGGATGTGCAAGAACACATCAATGATCATCTGTGAGACTAACACTGAAATTTTGTTGATGGAGCATTAGCTCTGCTATTTAGCTTCTAGAGTACAATGACTTGTACGTACAACTATAACAGCTAGCAGCATGGTTTATCCCCTTCTGGTTCTACTATTTCTCTAGAGTGATGGCATAGGAAGAGCATGTGTATATGTTGAGGTTAGTCTTCTGAAACTAATGCTGCAGATGTTCTTTGTAGACTCAGCATGTGTATTTATTTTATTTTTACTTCTTTGTGACGTTTGTTGGTTTGGCATGTGGATAAGTTTTTTTTTAGTTTATGACTTCTTTCATATCAGCATTTTTTATGCTGAGCTGTAGATGTCAAATATTATCGATCCATGCATCTTATTTGCTTTTTGTCGTCAGTTAATCGACTGACAGAGGAGAAGTATACCATACCCAGGAATCAGCATTGGCATAGTCCAATGTACAATTTAGTTCCAATCAAAAAGCTTGCATTCTTGAGATTTCAGCCTGCTTTTGCAGTGATTCATTCAGTTTGTGTCCTTGACGGAATCACAAACTAAAAAGGAAACAGATTACTAGATCAGACGTGGAAGGGGAAAAGCAATCGCCAATCAGAAGCAAATCCATACGCCAACTCGAAGCAGCAAAAATTGGACTAATATAAAGTACCCAGCTTTCAGAGATTGGACGCCGAGATTAGTACACACAAAAAGTACGGGCAACTTAGTACATGCCCAGGTTACAAATATTGAGTTTGATTTTTAAGAAGAGCAAATCTCCAAGTATACTCCAAGCTACTGAGCCAACCAGAGCAGATCAATCTACAAGCAATCTTAGCTACCGACCCAACCGGAGCCCAGGTGTCATAAGTATATTCCTTGTCCCCTTATCATCATTAATATACACCAACTCTATAATCCAACTCTCCATACAACATCCTTCAATATCCTTACGAACAATGTGGTACTTGCCATGCATATACATAAAATCGTCAGCAATTTTGAACTTCTGGACAAGTAAAATCAGTTAATTATGAAATTTATCATCATCAATTTTGAACTTCTGGACAAAGAAACAAACAAGAAAAGTACACGCCACACATAAACAAAGGAAAAAAAAGAAAAAGAAGAATAAGACCAGTGCAAGCAAGACATACACCAAGAATACTGTCTACATGGAAGTCCTGACCAAATACGTAATGCAACTTTTTTAAATTTCAGTTTCTAATTCTATGTTAATATAAAACAAACTTAAGCATTTATGTTACACATTGCATTACTAATTTTTAAACTTAAATTCATTAATTGGATTCTATAGAACGATCCAACTGTTAACTTCGGACCTAGAATTCAGTAAGTACTACTTGATTGTCCCGAAGGCGGATGTCTTCGTGTACTCAACCGGTAACTCATTCATGGAAATAGTGTTCCATTTTTTTACGAAAATGTTAACTTTTATTAAAAATAAGAAAATTACGAAAATTAACCTAATTATCGATGTTTATTTAAATTGGACATAAAAATGATGCAACAAGTATCGTGATGCTAACAACAACTGTTTGTTTGCTAACAATCGAGGACTAATGTGTGTGGGCGTATGAAGATGGCCGCACGAGACGCTTCGAGGTGCTGCAGCAATACAAGTGCGCACAACTTCGTGTCAACCCCTAGTATACATCAATATGGACTATATAGACAAATTGCAAGGATTAATTCTGGTAGTGGTAGATAGATAAATTGCAAAACTAAATAAAAGTAAATATATTACAGCAAGGTATTTAGGGTTTTAGTAATATGATGTGAATGGACCCGGGGACCATAGCTTGCACTAGAGGCATCTCTCTCATGAGCATAGTAATGGTGGGTACACAAATTACTGTTGGGTAATTGATAGAAAAGCGCATAGTTATGATGTTATTCATGACATGATCAGTACATAGGCATTACGTCCGTGACAAGTAGACCGAAACGATTCTGCATCTACTACTATTACTCCACCCCTCAACCGCTATCTAGCATGCATCTTGGTATTAAGTTCATATCAAACAATGTAATGCTTGAAGCATGATAACATACTGTGGACAAAAAGACTAATCAATATGATCAAATCCCATCGTTATGATCAATATGATCAAATCAATATGATCAATATGATCAAAGTCGTGGTCCTAAGACTGACAGTAGAAAGGGGGGTAGGTATGGAGAGGCAAGATCTCAGCTATGATGTGATGGGGAACGTTGCAGAAAACAAAAATTTTCCTACTCGTTTCACCAAGATCATCTAGGAGTTCATCTAGCAACGAGTGATTAGATGCATCTACATACCTTTGTAGATTGCGCACGGAAGCGTTCAAAAGAACGGTGATGATGTAGTCGTACTCGACGTGATCCAAATCACCGATGACCAGCGCCGAACGGACGGCACCTCCGCGTTCAACACACGTACGGGACGGGAGACGTCTCCTCCTTCTTGATCCAGCAAGGGGGAAGGAGAGGTTGATGAAGATCCAGCAGCACAACGGCGTGGTGGTGGATGCAGGGCGTCACAGCAGCAGGGCTTCGCCGAGACTACGAGGGAGAGACGTAACGGGGGG
>NC_041391.1:547052528-547061894 GCF_002162155.2 Triticum dicoccoides
GCATGGTTCGCATGTGTCAAATGATTCATAATCAAGAGACTCTAAAAGTCCATCAGCATGGAGCTTCTTCATGCGTTTGACACCTATGTGACCAAGGCGGCAGTGCCACAGGTATGTGGGACTATCATTATCAACCTTACTTCTTTTGGTACTCACATTATGAACATGTGTAGCATCACGTTCGAGATTCATAAAGAATAAACCATTCACCATAGGAGCATGACCATAAAACATATCTCTCATAAAAATGGAACAACCATTATTCTCAGATTTAAAAGAGTAGCCATCTCGAATTAAACGAGATCCCGATACAATGTTCATGCTCAAAGCTGGCACTAAATAACAATTATTAAGGTTTAAAACTAATCCCGAAGGGAGATGCAGAGGTAGCATGCCGACGGCGATCACATTGACCTTGGAACCATTCCCGACGCGCATCGTCACCTCGTTCTTTGCCAGTTTCCGCTTATTCCGCAGCCCCTGCTTTGAGTTACAAATGTGAGCAACTGCACCGGTATCAAATACCCAGGAGCTACTACGGGCACTAGTAAGGTACACATCAATTACATGTATATCACATATACCTTTTGTTTTGCCGGCCTTCTTATCCGCTAAGTACTTAGGGCAGTTCCGCTTCCAGTGACCGCTTCCCTTGCAATAAAAGCACTCAGTCTCGGGCTTGGGTCCATTCTTTGGCTTCTTCCCGGCAGCTTGCTTGCCGGGCGCGGCAACCTCCTTGCCGTCCTTCTTGAAGTTCTTTTTACCCTTGCCTTTCTTGAACTTAGTGGTTTTATTGACCATCAACACTTGATGTTCCTTCCTGACTTCCACCTCTGCTGATTTCAGCATAGCAAATACTTCAGGAATGGTCTTTTCCATCCCCTGCATATTGAAGTTCATCACAAAGCTCTTGTAGCTTGGTGGAAGCGACTGGAGGATTCTGTCAATGACCGCATCATCCGGGAGATTAACTCCCAGCTGAGTAAGGCGGTTATGCAACCCAGACATAGTGAGTATGTGCTCACTGACAGAACTGTTTTCCTCCATCTTACAGCTGAAGAATTTGTCGGAGACTTCATATCTCTCGACCCGGGCATGAGCTTGGAAAACCATTTTCAGCTCTTCGAACATCTCATATGCTCCATGTCTCTCAAAACGCTTTTGAAGCCCCGGCTCTAGGCTGTAAAGCATGCCGCACTGAACGAGGGAGTAGTCATCGGAACGTGCCTGCCAAGCGTTCATAACATCTTGTTCTGCAGGGAGAACGGGTGCGTCACCAAGCGGTGCTTGTAGGACATAATCTTTCTTGGCAGCTATGAGGATGATCCTCAGGTTCCGGACCCAGTCCGTATAGTTGCTGCCATCGTCTTTCAGCTTGGTTTTCTCTAGGAACGCGTTGAAGTTGAGGACTACGTTGGCCATTTAATCTACAAGACATATTGTAAAATATTTAGACTAAGTTCATGATAATTAAGTTCAACTAATCAAATTATTAATGAACTCCCACTTAGATTAGACATCCCTCCAGTCATCTAAGTATTACATGATCCGAGTTTAACTAGACCGTGTCCGATCATCACGTGAGACGGACTAGTCAACGTCGGTGAACATCTTCATGTTGATCGTATCTTCTATACAACTCATGCTCGACCTTTCGGTCTTCTGTGTTCCGAGGCCATGTCTGTACATGCTAGGCTCGTCAAGTTAACCTAAGTGTTTGCATGTGTAAATCTGTCTTACACCCGTTGTATGTGAACGTCTGAATAAAACACCCGATCATCACGTGGTGTTTTGAAACAGCGAACTGTCGCAACGGTGCACAGTTAGGGGGAACACTTCTTGAATTTATTGTGAGGGATCATCTTATTTACTACCGTCGTTCTAAGTAAACAAGATGCAAAACATGATAAACATCACATGCAATCAAATAATAAACGTGACATGATATGGCCAATATCACATAGCTCCTTTGATCTCCATCTTGGGGCTCCATGATCATCTTGTCACCGGCTTGACACCATGATCTCCATCATCATGATCTCCATCATCGTGTCTCCATGAAGTTGCTCGCCAACTATTACTTCTACTACTATGGCTAACGCGTTTAGAAATAAAGTAAAGTAATTTACATGGCGTTTCTCGATGACACGCAGGTCATAAAAAGAATAAAGACAACTCCTATGGCTCCTGCCGGTTGTCATACTCATCGACATGCAAGTCGTGAATCCTATTACAATAGCATGAACATCTCATACATCACATATAGATCATTCATCATTCATCACAACTTTGGCCATATCATATCACAAACCACTTGCTGCAAAAACAAGTTAGACGTCCTCTAATTGTTGTTGCAAGTTTTACGTGGCTGAATTAGGGTTCTAGCAAGAACGTTTTCTTACCTACGTTAAAGCCACAACGTGATTTGTCAACTTCTATTTACCCTTCATAAGGACCCTGTTCATCGATTCCGCTCCAACTAAAGTGAGAGAGACAGACACCCGCCAGCCACCTTATGCAACTAGTGCATGTTAGTCGGTGGAACCGGTCTCACGTAAGCGTACGTGTAAGGTTGGTCCGGGCCGCTTCATCCCACAATACCGCTGAAGCAAGAAAGGACTATTAACGGCAAGAGAGTTGACAAATCTACGCCCACAACAAATTGTGTTCTACTCGCGCAAGATGTTCTACACATAGACCTAGCTCATGATGCCACTGATGGGGAACGTTGCAGAAAACAAAAATTTTCCTACTCATGATGCCACCTTATGCCACTGATGAACAAGGAAATAGTGTTCCATTTTTTTACGAAAATGTTAACTTTTATTAAAAATAAGAAAATTACGAAAATTAACCTAATTATCGATGTTTATTTAAATTGGACATAAAAATGATGAAACAAGTATCGTGATGCTAACAACAACTGTTTGTTTGCTAACAATCGAGGACTAATGTGTGTGGGCGTATGAAGATGGCCGCACGAGACGCTTCGAGGTGCTGCAGCAATACAAGTGTGCACAACTTCGTGTCAACCCCTAGTATACATCAATATGGACTATATAGACAAATTGCAAGGATTAATTCTGGTAGTGGTAGATAGATAAATTGCAAAACTAAATAAAAATAAATATATTACAGCAAGGTATTTAGGGTTTTAGTAATATGATGTGAATGGACCCGGGGACCATAGCTTGCACTAGAGGCATCTCTCTCATGAGCATAGTAATGGTGGGTACACAAATTACTGTTGGGTAATTGATAGAAAAGCGCATAGTTATGATGTTATTCATGACATGATCAGTACATAGGCATTACGTCCGTGACAAGTAGACCGAAATGATTCTGCATCTACTACTATTACTCCACCCCTCAACCGCTATCTAGCATGCATCTTGGTATTAAGTTCATATCAAACAATGTAATGCTTGAAGCATGATAACATACTATGGACAAAAAGACCAATCAATATGATCAAATCCCATCGTTATGATCAATATGATCAAATCAATATGATCAATATGATCAAAGTCATGGTCCTAAGACTGACAGTAGAAAGGGGGGTAGGTATGGAGAGGCAAGATCTCAGCTATGATGAAGTCGTACACACAAGATTTACGAGTTCAGGCCCTTCACGGTGGAAGTAAAAGCCCTACGTCTCGGTGCCCGGAGGCGGTCGACTGGATTATACGTGTGTGGTGTTACATGGGGTGCGAACCCTTGTCTCGGAAGAGGGGGTGGCTTATATAGAGTGCGCCAGGACCCCAGCCATCCTCCATTACAAGGGGTTTAATGTACATAAAGTAGGGGCATTACTGATAACGCCAGCCATAAGTACTATTAATGACCTTAAAGACTACGGAGTGAACGTCTGACCGTTGCAGTGCTGAGTGACTCCTGGTCTTCAGTAGGTCGAGTGATTCCTTGCATGGTCGAGTGACTCGGGTAGGAGGGTTACCCGAGTGATATGATTGGTCGAGTGGATTGCACTCGACACCTTTGATTGGGGGTTCTTTGTTGCCTCTTGGACTTCTTTGCTTCTAGGGTAGTGACCTTGGGTAGGGCGTATAGGTCAGGTCTATGACCCTACCCGGGTTTGTATCCTCATCAGTAGCCCCCGAATGGATAAAGGTCCGAGTGAAAAGTAGGTTGAAGTTGAGCTTGCTCTAAGCTTTGCGTTTCGCGAGTGTTTTACGCGGGACGGATGGCTCATGTTGGTACTTCAGCTTCAATTCAGTCGCCTTGATCGGTTCAGAGAGTCGCCGAGTGAACTTGTAACATCATCTGCCGAGTGTTGTCTTGGGGTGCAGAATCTTTGGCTCGATTGATTGCAGTGTATCCTGGATTTCACGGCATTCGAAATTTCGGGGAAGCGCGTGGGACGGAGTGCGCCGAAGTAAGCGGGGTGAATAAGCAGGAGCGCCTTGATCTCTGCGCCACCTTTTTCGCCACATACGTCACGCACGACTATTGCGGGATTTGACAGGATCGCCTGGTCCCACACGTCAGCCACTCGGAAGCGGCCCTTTATAAGGCGACGGAGCCGAGGCGCCTGTACTGTGCTCGTCTATTTTTCTCTCTTCTTCCTCTTCTTCTCCACTGCATCCGGCTCCTCCGCTCTCGACGCCGCCGCTCCGCCACCATGGCGAAGGACAAGATAGCGGCGCTGGAACACGCAAAGAAGGCGATGGGGGCGGCAAAGGGCAAGAAGCAGAATCGTGGGTCGTCGTCTCGCTCGGGGCTGCCGCCAGGTTGGATCCAAGGTGATTGGATCTGGTCTTCGCTCCGGCAGGAAGATCTGGACGAGCTGGTGGAATCTAGGCCGATCGCCAAGGGTGTGGCTAGGCTTCCTAAGGGGGAGATGGAGCCGCAGCCTCGACTGGGTGAGTGTGTACTGCTCGCCACCCACGTCGACCGGGGCTTCTCACTTCCTCCGCACCCCTTCTTCTGTGGCTTCTTGAACTTCTTCGGTGCCCAACTCCATCATTTTTCTCCCAATACCATCACGTACCTTGCTGCATTCGTGTCTATGTGCGAGAACTTTCTAGGGTGTCGACCGCACTGGGGTCTTTTCTAGCACATTTTCACCATCCGTTCTCAGTCAGTGAAGAAAGCGAACACGAGTGATGAGAAAACCCATGTCATTCAGATGTGTGGGGTTTGGGTATTCAGAAGAGGCAGAGGAGCTCTTTCCCTTCCATGACTCTCCCTGAATCGGTTAGGGGCTGGCAGTCGGCCTGGTTCTACTGCCAGGACCTCGCAACCCCAGGTCAGTCGACCAGCCTTCCCCACTTCACCTTTGACCGTGTCCAAACTCCCTCCTCGCTGAAAGTGACTGCTGCTGAGAACGTGACGAAAATGCTAGTTGAAAAGGTGGTCCAACTGATCAATGAGGGTGTCACTGTCATGGACCTGTTGAAGTATTTCTCAGTCGACGTATCCAGCCCCTTCAGGCCCGTGACCATCCCATGTGGATGTACTCTGGGGCTGACGACACTGCTCGGGTCCATCCAGAGGAAGTACCGGCCAAGACAGTGGCCATGTGGTTGAAGAGCATCACAGGCAACAAGGACAATCCCAGAGGAGCCAGGAGAGTCGTCCCCTTCAGTGATGACAATCAGCCCGACAAGGTATGTTCTTCATTCCGACTGTTTTTGTATATACATTCCGGCTGCTCTTGAGCTTGACTGACTTTTACTCGACTTCTTGTCTTGTAGGTTTTTACTGACAAGTATTCGATGCCCAACGGTGAACAAGTTCAGGAGTAGGGCCAGGAGGGTGAGGCCAGTGTGGAGGAGAGTGGTGAATGGGAATCTTCGGATGAAGAGGAGGAGGAGGAAAGCAAGGAGTCAGACGACGAGGAGGCGGTCGACTCGCCGCCTCGCTCTGAACGCCGATCCAAGCAACACCATGACCCGGCAGGCACACGCGGAAAGAACGTGGCTCCAAGCACCCAGACGCAGAAGCACACTCGGACGTCGACTCCGGAGCCAACAGATAAAGTCGCCAAGCAGCCCAAGGTTGCTCCTCCAAAGACTCGGAAGACTCTGCCGAGGATCAAGATGGACGTCCCTGTTGCCTCAGGGTGAGCATCTTTCTTGTGTTTATCTAGGCCGACTAATACTTCTGTTCTGACCGAATGGATCATGTACCTTTCCAACCCAACCTCTACTACAACTGAACTAGATATTGACAAGGCTCCAGGAGATGAGGAAACCTACGACGCGGCCACCTCCCGAGCTGGTAAGTCCGCTCGACCAGAACTCATTTAGTCGATTGAGTTATCAATCAGTTGAATTTCCGATGTTTTTCTTTTGCTGCAGTTCCGCGAGACATCGTCGTGCTTCCCGATGATGAAGAAGAAGAAGTACCTCTACAGGAGAGGGGGAGGAGAGACAGGGGCTCAAGCAGGAGAGGGCTTGAAGTTCAAGTCCCTCAGTCGACGCCGGTGCTTGAGGCGGTGGTCGAGCGATCAGATCTGGTTCGGACCAACGTCACATTCGCCGATCTGCTGACGACTGATCATCTGTCGGGGTCAACTGCTTCGGCTCCTGCTGCTCCGGTGCAACTCCACGCGTCTGACCCAGTGGCTGCTTCGGCCGCCTTGGAGCCATCACTTTTTGCTGCATACCAGACCCCAGATGACTCGCCAAGTGCTGCCAGGGAGGCTCTTCGCCAGGTGATCCTTGTTATGGAGCAGGTGAAGGTGATGCACGAGGCCAACCAGGTGGCCTATAATGCCGGAACCGCTCTGCAGACCAATGTTAAGGTCAGTGATCTCCGACTGAACTTTTGAACGCTGTCTATATGAGCATCTGTTTCATATCTGATCACCCACTGGGGTGTGCCTATTTTAGAGTTTTAAGAGGTCTTCCACTCCACTCGACTCATTCTGAGTCTTAATGTTTTGTCTGAACCAGTGGGGGCACGCAGAGTGCACCCACTGGGTGTAGTCCCCGAGACCACGGTTGACTGCTGGCAGTTGACTGAGGTCTGAGAATCTACTTTTGTTTTTGTTTTTTGACTCACGCTGGGCAGACCATGCTGAGTGTTTTTCTAGATGAGTGGGGGCACGCTAAGTGCACCCACTGGGTGTAGTCCCCGAGACTACTGTTGAATATTTGATTCGGCAGTAGTCTTAGAGTAACTTTCACTATCACTGTCTTTTGTTTCTGCCGACTGACATATCTCTCTCGCTGACTGTAGAGGTCTTGTGATCTTGGAGCTCGACTTTCTGAGCTGAACAAGAAGCATATCAGCCTCGAACTTGATCTTGAACTGGCAAAGAAGAACCTTAACACTGCTCAAGAAGAAACTGCCATCATGGGAGGTAACCAATCGACACTTGTCCCCCTTATGGCTCGCGTTTTCAGTGTCGTTTCTTTTAGTCTCTTTGAACCGAGTGACTTCACACGAGCAGATGTGCATAGTGAAAACTGTCAGCTTCAAGATCGTCTAAAGAGTGTTGTTTCTTTAGAGAAAATGAAGGAAGCTCTGGAGAAGAAGGATCTGGATCTTGCTGCTGCTCAGAAGGAGGCACGAGAGAAGACAGCGCTTGCAGACAAGAAGCTGGCTTCGGTCAGCAAGTCGGAAGAGGAGAACTCAAAGCTGAAGACTGCCATCTCTGAAGCCAATCAGGAAGTTGAGCAACCGAAAAAGGACAAGGAGAACCTGACCAATGAAGTCGGAAGCCTCAGAGCCAAGACGAGCGAACTAGAGTCCTATTTGGGACAACTTGCTGCAAAACTAGTCCTGAAGCTTGAAGGTATCATCGCTCGACTGGTTAGTTGCCGTCGACTGGAATATCTTGTTATATTGTTGACTCACCATTTTTCTCAATTGTGCAGAACTTTGTCAGGACTTTGAGGCTGAGACTGGACGGGTCGAGACGGGTCTCAACCCCATCAATTGTCCTGTGAAAGATGACATTGCGATGAACTTGCTGAGGTTCAAATCACGCATGGATAGTGCTATCGCTTATCTGGCTCGACTGAAGGCGGCGATGAATCGGGTTGATGCCGAACTCTGGCCCCAGGCGAAACTTTCACAAGATCTCGAGTCATTGATGACTCGACTGAATCAGATCCTTTGCCGAGTGCAGGAATGGAAGAAGTCATCTGCTCGCTGTGGAGCTGACGTTGCCCTGTCATTGGTCCGAGTGCACTGCAAAGATGCCAGAGAAGACAATCTGGCGGCCCTCAAGGTTGCGGATACTAAGAAGCACTCCTTCCAATCCTTCATGGACATCTTTCTGGAGGCTGCCACTCGTATTGCAGACAACATTGACCTTGACAGCTTCTGTGATCCAGCCAGCCCTTCCCCTGACGAGTGAAAAACATTATGCTTCACCTTTATTTGCCTTGGAATGCCGAGTGATTTTGTAATCGCTGAAAACTCCTTCGGGCTTGACAACCGAGTACTTTAATCTGTTGTTCGGAACCTTTGGATTTATCTGAACTTGGTTTATCTTTGAATATGTTGTGTTTTGTCTTCAAGTGGAACTTGTTCTTCACTCGGATTAGTTCTTGTACCTTTGATGCAGTTCTAAAGAAGATGTCGCAGTCGACCTGTACCTCTTCGCCCTCGCAGATCGGGTTGGAGTAACCGTAGGATGAGCCCTTGGCAGCATTGATCAGCTCATCAGCAAGGCATTCGGCAGTGGTCTTGACGTAGGATAAGCTCTTGGCAGCATTGATCAGCTCATCAACAAGGCACTCAACAATGGTCTTGCCGTAGGACGAGCCCTTGGCAGCATTGATAAGCTCATTAGCAAGGCACTCATCAATGGTCTTGACGTAGGATGAGTCCTTGGCAGCATTGGTCAGCTCATCAGCAAGGCACTCAGCAATGGTCTTGACGTAGGATGAGTCCTTGGCAGCATTGATCAACTCATCAGCAAGGTACTCAGCAATGGTCTTGACATAGGATAAGTCCTTGGCGGCATTGATTAGCTTATCAGCAAGGCACTCAGCAATGGTCTTGACATTCCTGAAAGCAATTCGCCTTGGTAACACGCTCAATCTCGTCCTTCTTCTTGACGGTGTAGCCCTGGGGAGGGGGTCGTGGTGCACCTTGCCATCGGAGTGCATTTTCAAACTTAGGCGAGTACTGGATTGCAGCTAAGCCCCCGAGTGGGAGGATTGCTCACCACTCAGTAGGATTTTTCAAACTTAGGCGAGTACTGGACTGCAGCTAAGCCCCCAAGTGGGAGGGTTGCTCATCACTCGGTAGGATTTTTTCAAACTTAGGCGAGTACTAGACTGCATCTAAGCCCTCGAGTGAGAGGATTGCTCACCACTCGGTAGGAATTTTCAAACTTAGGCGAGTATTGGACTGCAGCTAAGCCCTCGAGTGGGAGGGTTGCTCACC
>NC_041391.1:547062267-547071844 GCF_002162155.2 Triticum dicoccoides
AAGCCCCCAAGTGGGAGGGTTGCTCACCACTCGATAGAATTTTTTCAAACTTAGGAGAGTACTGGACTGCAGCTAAGCCCCCGAGTGAGAGGACTGCTCACCACTCAGTAGGATTTTTTAAACTTAGGCGAGTACTGGACTGCAGCTAAGCCCCCGAGTGGGAGGATTGCTCACCACTCAGTAGGATTTTTTAAACTTAGGCGAGTACTGGACTGTAGCTAAGCCCCCGAGTGGGAGGATTGCTCACCACTCGGTAGGATTTTTCAAACTTAGGAGAGTACTGGACTGCAGCTAAGCCCCCGAGTGGGAGGTTTGCTCACCACTCGGTAGGATTTTTTAAAAAACTTAGGCCAGTACTGGATTGCAGCTAAGCCCCCGAGTGGGAGGCTTGCTCACCACTCGGTAGGATTTTTTTCAAACTTAGGCGAAACGGATTCGCAGCTAAGCCTCTGAGTGGGAGGCTTGCTCACCACTCGGTAGGATTTTTCAAACTTAGGCGAAACAGATTTGCAGCTAAGCCTCCGAGTGGGAGGCTTGCTCACCACCCAGAAGGATTTTTCAGCTTTAGGCGAAGCGGATTCGTGGCTAAGGCACCCACTGGGGGATTTAGGATATGTAAAAAAGGAACAACAATCATTCAGGAGATTGTAAAATCTTTTATAATCAAACTAGAAGGTATCTCTTGTTACATCTTAACAATCTGAATGCTTAAGTGTAAAAGGGGCGGAGCAGCTCCGCATTCCAAGCGCGTGGCTCGTCTTTATTGTGCTCGACATTGTGAAGATGGTATGCTCCGTTGTGGAGCACTTTGGTGACGATGAAGGGGCCTTCCCAAGCAGGAGCGAGCTTGTGTGGTTTCTACTGGTCCATCCAAAGAACCAAGTCTCCCTCTTGAAATGCTCGACCCCTCACATTTTTGGCGTGGAATCAATGCAGGTCTTGCTGATAAATGGTTGAACGGATCAAGGCCATCTCTCTTTCCTCTTCGAGGAGATCAACTGCATCTTGCCGAGCCTGTTTTGCTTCATCTTCTGAGAAAAGTTCGACTCGAGGTGCATTGTGAAGCAAATCACTCGGGAGTACAACTTCAGCTCCGTAGACTAGGAAGAATGGAGTTCGGCTAGTCGACCGATCCGGAGTCGTCCTCAATCCCCAAAGTACTGATGGAAGTTCATCGACCCAGGCACCTACTGCATGCTTGAGGTCACGCATCAATCGGGGTTTCAGTCCTTTGAGAATCAATCCATTTGCTCTTTCAGCTTGTCCATTCGACTGAGGGTGGGCGACTGAAGCATAGTCGACCCTAGTGCCTTGGAAAGCACAACAGGCCCTGAACTCGTCAGAATCGAAGTTTGACCCATTATCAGTGATGATGCTATGCGAAAAACCATATCTAAATGTTAATTCTCTGATGAAGCTAACAACTATACTTGCTTCAAGGTTTTTGATGGGCTTGGCTTCAATCCATTTGGTGAACTTGTCGACTGCTACAAGCACATGAGTAAAGCCACTCCTGCCAGTCCTCAGAGGTCCAACCATATCTAATCCCTAGACAGCAAAAGGCCAGACGAGTGGAATAGTCTTCAGAGCTGACGCGGGTTTATGGGACATGTTGGAGTAGAACTGGCAGCCTTCACATTTGTCTACTATTTCTTTTGCCATCTCGTTGGCATGAGGCCAGTAAAATCTGGCTCGATATGCTTTGGCCATGATGGTCCAGGAGGACGCATGGTGACCACAAGTCCCCGAGTGAATATCATTGAGGATCATTCGGCCTTCTTCTGGCGTGATGCATTTCTAGCTGACTCCAGTTACACTGTCTCTGAACAACTACCCTCTTATCATAGTAAAGGCTTTGGATCGACGGACGATCTGTCGAGCCTCTTCTTCATCCTCTGGAAGTTCTTTCCTAAGAATGTATGCAATGTATGGCACTGTCCAGTCGGGAGTGATGACCAAAACTTCCATGATCAAGTCGACCACGGCTGGGACTTTGACTTCAGTCGGATCTGTGGCACTCTTGGGCTGTGGGGGCTCTTCAGTGAAAGGATCTTCCTGAACTGAAGGCGAGTGAATATGTTCTAAAAACACATTGCTAGGAATAGTCTCTCTCTTGGATCCTATCTTTGCCAATTCATCTGTAGCTTGATTTTTCAGCTGGAGTATATGGTGAAGCTCCAACCCCTCAAACTTCTTTTCCAACTTTCTTACTGCGTTGCAATAACCAGTCACAGCCGGGCTCCTGACGTCCCACTCTTTCATTACTTGATTAACCACCAAATCTGAGTCGTCGTAGACCATGAGGCGACGGACGCCAAGTGAAATGGCCATACGCAACCCGTATAAAAGTGCTTCATATTCAGCTTCATTATTGGAGGAATCAAAATGAATCTAGAGAACATAGTTGAGCTTGTCCCCACGGGGAGATACCAATACTACCCCAGCACCGGAACCATTCAGCATCTTGGAGCCATCGAAGAACATGGTCCAATGCTCCGAGTGAATTTGAGTCGGCAGTTGCTGCTCAATCCACTCGGCAAGGAAATCTGCAATTTCTTGGGACTTGATAGCTTTCTTTGCCTCAAACTTGATATCCAATAAAAGGAGTTCAATCGCCCATTTTGCCACTCGACCAGTTGCATCTCTGTTATTCAGGATTTCAGATAATGGTGCATCGCTGACGGCTATAATGGAGTGATCAGAGAAATAATGTGCAACCTTCTTCATGGTCATGTAAATTCCATAAACAAGCTTCTGATAATGCGGATATCTCTGCTTGGATGGAGTCAAAACTTCAAAAAGATAATACACTAGGCGCTGAACTTTATAGGCTTTTCCTTCTTCTTCCCGCTCGACCGTGAGTATTGTACTGACAACTTGTCCAGTGGCTGCAATGTAAAGCAGTAAAGGCTCTTTGCTGATTGGTGCAGCGAGCACTGGCTGGGTGGAAATCAGGGCTTTGAGCTCTGCATACGTGCGTCAGCTTCATCAGTCCACTCGAACTTATCAGATTTCTTCATCAATCGGTAAAGAGGTAAGGCCTTTTCACCGAGATGAGAAATGAATCGACTCAAGGTGGCCAAACAACTAGTAAGCTTCTGAACATCATGCACACGCACAGGGCGTTTCATTCGGAGGATGGCATCGACTTTCTCTGGGTTCGCGTCGATCCCCCGTTCGGAAAGGAGGAAACCGAGTAGTTTTCCACCCGGGACTCCAAATGTGCACTTCGACGGATTAAGCTTGATATCATACCTTCTCAGGTTGGCAAAGGTTTCAGTGAGGTCGGTCAGTAGGTCGGAACCCTTACACGACTTGACCACAATGTCATCCATGTACGCTTCCACATTCCGACTGATTTGAGTGAGCAGGCACTTCTGAATCATTCCCATGAATGTGGCGCCATCATTTTTGAGACTAAATGGCATGGTGACATAACAAAAGCACCCGAATGGGGTGATGAAAGTTGTTTTTATTTCATCGGGACCATACAGACGGATCTGATGATACCCGAAATATGCATCTAGAAAAGACAAGCGCTCGCACCCCGCAGTCGAGTGACAATCTGATCGATGCGGGGGAGAGGGAAATGATCTTTCGGGCAGGCCCGATTGATATGTTTGAAATCGATGCACATACGAAGTAAATCGTCCTTCTTAGGGACCATGACCACATTGGCAAGCCACTCGGAGTGGTAGATCTCTTGGATGAACTCTGCTGCTAGGAGCCGAGCCACTTCCTTGCCAATAACTTTTCTCTTCTGCACGGCGAACCGCCGAAGATGCTCTTTGACGGGTTTTGCCTTTGGATCGACACGCAAACGGTGCTCAGCCAGTTCTCTGGGTAAACTCGGCATGTCAGAAGGTTTCCATGCAAAGATGTCCCAGTTCTCACAAAGGAACTGGATGAGCGTTTCTTCCTATTTGCTGTCAAGTGTCGTTGAGATATGAGTCGGTGCAGCATTGGGATCGGTCGGGTGAATATGAACCGGCTTCGTTTCTCCAGATGGCTGAAATGCAGAATCTATGGCAGGCTTCTTAGATCGGAGCAAATCACTCCGATCTGCATTCTTCTGATACTCTTGGAATTCAACTGCTGCCATTTGTGCATCAACAATTTTAGAACCCTTCTGGAAGCACTCTTCTGCCTTCTGCCGATTACTAGTGACTGTAATCACCCCTCTGGGGCCAGGCATCTTCAGCTTGAGGTACACATAACATGGTCAAGCCATAAAACGTGCATAAGCAGGCCTACCCAGAATAGCATGATAAGCACTCTGGAAATCCACTACTTCAAATGTCAACTTTTCCTTGCGGTAATTCTTGGAATCACTGAAAACCACGTCAAGGGCGATCTGGCCGAGTGATTCGGCTTTCTTTCCAGGGATAACGCCATGAAAACTCATATTGCTTTCACTAAGCTTGGACATCGGAATGCCCATCCCCTTCAAGGTTTCAGCATAAAGGATATTCAGGCCGCTACCACCATCCATTAGCACTTTGGTCAGTCGAGTTCCTTCGACCACTGGGTCGACCACCAATGCTTGCCTCCCAGGAGTGGCTATATGCGCTGGGTGATCAGACTGGTCGAATGTGATGGTTGTCTATGACCATTTCAGGTATGTGGTCGTTGTTGCCGGGGAAACCATATTCACTTCTGTGTTGACAACTTTCAATCGACTCTTGCTCTCAACATCAGCAAAAATCATCAGGGTGGAATTGACTTTGGGATAACCATCGTCCTCCTCTTCATCCTCGTCTTTGTCTGACTGCTTTTCTTTCTCACTGGGTTGTTTCTCTCGGAACTGCTGGATCAGAAGTCGACATTGCCGAGTGGTGTGTTTAGGATAAATCAGATTACCCTCTTCATCCTTCTTCGTATGAATGTGACATGGTAAATCCAACACATCATTTCCCGCTTGATCTTTTACCTTGTTAGGGGTCCAGGGCCCCTTAGGTTTCCCTTTAAACTTTCCTTGAACTATGGCTGCAATTTCACCAGCGCTGTAGGTTCAGCCTTACATTTATGTTTCCGTTTGGAATTGCCTCCCCCGGCGTCCTGGCCGACTGGTTTACTCTTTCCGCTGCGGAGTCGGTCCTCTTCTTCTCCGTTAGCGTATCGAGTGGCTATTTCCATCATCCGAGTCAGGGTCATATCTCCAGTCTGACCGAATTTCAGGACCAGCTCTCAATATTTAACGCCTTCCTTGAAGGCACACACTGCTTGGTGCTCAGATACAGTTTCCACTGTGTGATGCAAAGTGGTCCACCTCTGAATGTAATATCTTAGAGTTTCACTCGGTTTCTGTATGCAATGCTGCAATTCTGTTAACCCCACTGGTCGCTTGCAAGTGCCCTCAAAAGTCCCGACGAACACTTGGGCAAGCTCTTCCCAACTGAATATACTGCCAGGGGCTAACTGAGTCAACCACACTCTGGCTAACCCTTCCAACATCAGAGGAAGATGCTTCATCGCCACCAATCTGCACAGCCCTTGGTAATCCTCAAGCCAAGTTTCAGGCGTGGACTCTCCAGTGAACTTGCTGACTCCGGTCGCCAACCTGAAGTTGGGAGGAATCACTGCAGCCCTGATGGCTCTGCTGAAACATTCTGGACCCAAAACATGAACTCTGCTTCCAGTCGGACGATCTCTACCAAGGTCCTCTCTGTGCGCTCTGTTCTGGTCGACTAGACCTTGAATGAGAATAGATCTTGCATCAAGCATGGCTCTCTTGGGTCGACCGGTGCTCTGCGCTCACCACTGTGAAGGCGTCTATCATGGTACTGCCGAGGCACATATGATCCACTCCTCGGAGGGGGTGTGGGCACTCGCCGACGATTGTCGCGGTCGAGTCGGTGATCATACTGCCCACAGCCTTCACGCCACGGGGGCAATCTCGGGCTGTGGGCTGACTGAACTGTATCCGCTACCACGGATCTGCTATGAATCCTATTCCGCGACTGAGACGCTGCTGTGTTCTGTTCTCCTGCTGCCCGGAGTAAGGCCCGGATCTGCATCAAACCTGTGCCAGCCTTCGACTGGGAAGGTCGAATTGAATCTGCTATTCGGGCCGTAGCTGTGAGATTTTGAATCGGAGTGCGGTATACCTTAGGTGGAGGTGGAAAACGCTATCGTCGACTGGAATCAGGGATCCGCTCCCGAGCACGCTCGTCGAGTGCGCGCTGGAGGTTCTCCAGTCGAGTGTGCTCAGCCAAATTTTCCAGGCGCACCTCTTCCAAGGCCCGAGCCTTGGGGGTTTCTCCAACGATTGGTGTGTGGAGTGCATCCATGTTGCAGCGACGAAGTTCTTCCCTCTACTGCGAAGAGAGGGGTTCGGGATGGTACTCCGCGTGGACGCGCGACGGATCGCCGCTACCATCTCCGCCATCATCACGGCGGAAACCAGGCGGACTACATGGTCTGTCGACCATCAAGACTTCAGCCGCAGGGTCGCTGCTATCGCACTCGGATGCGGTCTCGACGGAGCCAGTCGACAGGTCGAACAGGCCGTGGAGAGTTTCATCGGGCTCGATTGCCGCGACTTGATGGGTGGCTGAATGGCGAGCCACCGAGTGTTTCACCCACCGCTGAAGCCGCGACCAACCGGATCGCTTGTGGCGGTGAACAGCAGGGAGAGAAGACACCGTCGGAGCCGACCGATGCAGGGTCGACAGCTGCCGGAGAAGGACATCGTGAACGCACGTGCGAAAGTGCGTCGCCCCTCGGACGGGGAGCGCCTCGACTTCAAGGGGAGCTTCCTGAAGCCAGGCGGAGCCGTCGGCGATGAAAACGAGCATGCCAAGACGGATCTCGCGGCCCTCAGCCAATCCACCGCCGGAAACCATGATGATGGGGATCGGAAAAATTGCAACTTCACCAACAAGTTGCTAAGACACCAGCCCCACGGTGGGCGCCAACTGTCGTGGTCCTAAGACTAACAGTAGAAAGGGGGTAGGTATGGAGAGGCAAGATCTCAGCTATGATGAAGTCGTACACGCAAGATTTACGAGTTCAGGCCCTTCACGGTGGAAGTAAAGGCCCTACGTCTCGGTGCCCGGAGGCGGTCGACTGGATTATATGTGTGTGGTGTTACAGGGGGTGCGAACCCTTGTCTCAGAGGAGGGGGTGGCTTATATAGAGTGTGCCAGGACCCCAGCCATCCTCCATTACAATGGGTTAAATGTACATAAAGTAGGGGCGTTACTAATAACGCCAGCCATAAGTACTATTAATGACCTTTAAAGACTATGGAGTGAACGTCTGATCGTTGCAGTGCTGAGTCACTCCTGGTCTTCAGTAGGTCGAGTGATTCCTTGCATGGTCGAGTGACTCAGGTAGGAGGGGTACCCGAGTGATATGATTGGTCGAGTGGATGCACTCGACACCTTTGACTGGGGGTTCTTTGTTGCCTCTTGGACTTCTTTGTTTCTAGGGTAGTGACCTTGGGTAGGGCGTATAGGTCAGGTCTATGACCCTACCCCGGGTCTGTATCCTCATCAGGTAGCAACAATACAAATATGTTCCTTGCTACCCCTTCTGTCATGAGGTGAGGACGCCCCAATATTGGACCTACTACTATGCACCACTTCCACTTAAGACCTACTCATCAACTTGGCCAAAAAAACACATAGATTGGAAAGCATTACATAGCTATAACAATCACACATAATAAAGTTTAGAAAAGAATCAATTATTTTCAATGATAATCTAATCATAAACCCACAATTCATAGGATCCCAACAAACGCACCGCAAAAATATTACATCCAATCAATCTTCAAAGAGAACATTGTATTGAAGATCAAATAGAGAGAGACATCTAACTACTGATATGGACTCGTAGGTCCTGTGGGGAACTACTTACACGTCATCGGAGAGACAAGAAGGTTGATGTAGAAGCTCTCCCTGATCGACTCCCCCTCTGGCAGAGTACTAGAAAAGGCCTCAAGATGGGATCACGGAAGACCAGAGGCTCACGACGGCGGAATAATTGTTTTGAGTCCCGCTCTGGGAGGTTCTTAATATATGCGAATTTATAGGCCAGGAATTAGGTCAATCAGAGCAACTGGGGGCCCACATGGGGGCAGGGCAGGCCCCCTACCTTGTCGTCATCTCGTGCATCATCTAATCTCTGCTCGAAGCTTCTAGGGTCCCTTATGGTCCATAAAAAATCTTTAAAAAGTTTCGTCATGTTTGGAATCCATTTGGTAGGGATTTTCTGTAAAACAAAAAACAAGCAGAAAACAACAATTGGCACTGGGGCACTGATTTAATATGCTAGTTCCCAAAACGATATAAAATGGTGTATAAAGCATCCAAGATTGATAATATAATAACATGAAACAATCAAAATTGTAGAAACGTTAGAGACGTATCACCCACCATAATGGGGCTAACGTGGTTAGCATCCCTAATCCAGGACACAGCCAGTAGCCCTAGAACTGGTCTTTAAGCCAAGGACAACAAACTCCTTGGTATGGCGTTGTTCTTCGGTCTTCAGCTTCGTAGGCGAGTTTTCAACAAACTTGATGCTTCTTGATTCCACGTATGAGGACTCCCCTGGCTGTGACCTCTCTTGTAGATTTATTTGGCTCCTCTTCTTCAGCATCTTCCTCAACTGCAACCATGTTTTCTTTTTAGTTGAGTCTAAACAGTTAGATATTTTGGAGTATCGAGGAGGTCCAACCCACATTCCCTGAGATGAGTTCTTATTCTTGGTTGGATCCGAGGACCCCGCCAACCTTAGGAGGCCTAATAGCGAAGTCTCGTGGTGCTAGCATAGGTGGGTCGATTTGATGTGCTTTGATAGCTTTTGACCGAAAACCGAAACATTGCCTTGCACTATAGAACCGAAAAGATCCCGTCAATGGTCATTATGCCGATTTTACCATGGCTCAAAGCTGCTCCCATTGGCACATCCCGACAATAGAGGATGATGCTCCGGATTTTTGGCGATATTATTTAACAAAATCTCTAGACCCACGCGTGCATATAATGCTCATCGTGGTTGGGAAGTGGCTAAATTACCGCCGTGTAGCGCCCCTTGGTATTTTACATATATCCATAAAAGGCGGTGGACGCACCCAATCCATCCTACGCTTCCTCAATGCTACCAGCGCTCAAAATGCCCAAGCTCTAGTGCCCAGCGAAGCCAGACCCCACGTTCCATCTTCCTCCCACTTCCTCTCTGTCCTAGGGAATGGCCGGCAAGGGGAAGAGAACTGCCGCGAAGGCAGCTAGCAAGAGGGGCCTCTGAATAAGCTCCACTGTCACCTCCGGCAATATCATCGAGCTGCAAGCAGGCCGTTACCTCCCATCACCGGATGAGGTCAAATGCCACTTGGCCCTCGTTGGCAATGAGATCCGCTCCGCCTCCTGGGTTCCAGAACCCTGGGAGGTTGAGTGTGTTGTGTTTGTATCACACCTCCTCCGAGGTCTGGGATTCCCAGTCCACCCTTTCCTCCAGAGCCCGATTTTCTTCTATGGGCTCCAATTCCATCACTTGGCCCCTAACTCCATTCTCCACAGTGCTTCATATATCATATTCTGTGAAGAATTCCTCCGCATCAAGCTGCACT
>NC_041391.1:547072033-547104574 GCF_002162155.2 Triticum dicoccoides
AAGCTCCCCAATGTCAAATGGCTGCCAGGCAAGTTCATCACAATGGTGAAACTGTTGAAAATATTCCCTAGAGGCAATAATAAAGTGGTTATTATTATATTTCCATGTTCATGATAATTGTCTATTGTTCATGCTATAATTGTATTAACCGAAAACCGTAATACATGTGTGAATACATAGATTGTAATATGTCCCTAGTAAGCCTCTAGTTAACTAGCTCGTTGATCAACAGATGGTCATGGTTTCCTGACCATGGACATTGGATGTCGTTGATAACGGAATCACATCATTAGGAGAATGATGTGATGGACAAGACCCAATCTTAAGCGTAGCACAAGATCGTGTAGTTCGTTTGCTAAAGCTTTTCTAATGTCAAGTATCATTTCCTTAGACCATGAGATTGTGCAACTCCCGGATACCGTAGGAATGCTTTGGGTGTGACAAACGTCACAATGTAACTGGGTGGCTATAAAGGTGCACTACAGGTATCTCCGAAAGTATTTGTTGGGTTGGCACAAATCTAGACTGGGATTTGTCACTCCGTATGACGGAGAGGTATCTCTGGGCCCACTCAGTAATGCATCATCATAACGAGCTCAATGTGACTAAGGAGTTAGCCACGGGATCATGCATTATAGAACGAGTAAAGAGACTTGCCGGTAACGAGATTGAACAAGGTATGGGGATACGGACGATCGAATCTCGGGCAAGTAACATACCGATAGACAAAGGGAATTGCATACGGGATTGATTGAATCCTCAACATCGTGGTTCATCCGATGAGATAAATGAGGAACATGTGGGAGACAACATGGGTATCTAGATCCCGCTATTGGTTATTGACCGGAGAGATGTCTCGGTCATGTCTGCATGGTTCCCGAACTTGTAGGGTCTACACACTTAAGGTTCGGTGACGCTAGAGTTGTTATGGGAAATAGTATGTGGTTACCAAAGGTTGTTCGGAGTCCCGTATGAGATCCCGGACATCACGAGGAGTTCTGGAATAGTCCGGAGGTGAAGAATTATATATGTGAAGTCCTTATTCAGTCCCCGAAAGTGTTCGGGGGGTTACCAGTTTTGTACCGGGACCACCGAAGGGGTTCCGGGGGTCCACCGGGAGGGTCCACCTGCCCCAGAGGGCCCTATGGTCTGAATATAGAGGGGAACCAGCCCCTAGCTGGGCTGGGCACCAATTCCTCCTAGGGCCCATGCGCCTAGGCTTGGGGGAAACCCTAGAGGGGGCGCCCTCCACCTGACTTGGGGGGCAAGCCTCCCCTTGGCCGCCCCCTCTAGATGCATCTAAGGGGGCCGGCCCCCTCTCCCTTGCCCCTATATATAGTGGGGGTGGGAGGGCAGCTGCACCCTTCCCCTGGCGCAGCCCTCCCCCCTCTCCAACACCTCCTCCTCCTCCGTAGCGCTTAGCGAAGCCCTGTTGGAGAACCACGAGCTCCATCACCACCACGCCGTCGTGTTGTCGGAGTTCTCCCTCAACTTCTCCTCTCCCCTTGCTGGATCAAGAAGGAGGAGATGTCCCCGGGCTGTACATGTGTTGAACACGGAGGCGCCGTTGTTCGGTGCTTAGATCGGAATCGACCGCAATTTGATCGCTGCGTGTACGACTCCACCAACCGCGTTCTTGTAACGCTTCCGCTTAGCGATCTTCAAGGGTATGAAGATGCACTCCCTCTCTCTCATTCCTAGTATCTCCTAGATTGATCTTGGTGACACGTAGGAATTTTTTTGAATTATCGCTACGTTCCCCAACAGTGGCATCATGAGCTAGGTCTATGCGTAGATTCTATGCATGAGTAGAACACAAAGTAGTTGTGGGTGATGATTTGTTCAATTTTCTTACCGTTACTAGTCTTATCTTGATTCGGCGGCATTGTGGGATGAAGCGGCCCGGACCGACCTTACTCGTACACTTACGTGAGACAGGTTCCACCAACTGACATGCACTTGATGCATAAGGTGGCTAGCGGGTGTCTGTCTCTCCCACTTTAGTCGGATCGGATTCGATGAAAAGGGTCCTTATGAAGGGTAAATAGCAATTGGCATATCACCGTTGTGGCTTTTGCGTAGGTAAGAAACATTCTTGCTAGAAACCCATAGCAGCCACGTAAAACATGCAAACACCAATTAGAGGACGTCTAACTTGTTTTTGCAGGGTATGCTATGTGATGTGATATGGCCAAAAGGATGTGATGAATGATATATGTGATGTATGAGATTGATCATGTTCTTGTAATAGGAATCACGACTTGCATGTCGATGAGTATGACAACCGGCAGGAGCCATAGGAGTTGTCTTAATTTATTGTATGACCTGAGTGTCATTGAAAACGCCATGTAATTACTTTACTTTATTGCTAACCATTAGCCATAGTAGTAGAAGTAATAGTTGGCGAGACAACTTCATAAAGATTTCTGTCAAAAAAAACTTCATGAAGACACGATGATGCAGATCATGATGATGGAGATCATGGTGTCATGCCGGTGACGAAGGTGATCATGCCGCGCCTCAAAGATGGAAATCAAAGGCGCAAGATGATATTGGCCATATCATGTCACTTTATGATTTGCATGTGATGTTTGTCATGTTTACATATTATTTCCTTAGAACGACGGTAGCATAAATAAGATGATCCCTCACTAAAATTTCAAGAAAGTGTTCCCCCTAACTGTGCACCGTTGCGAAGGTTCGTTGTTTCGAAACACCATGTAATGATCGGGTGTGATAGATTCTAACATTCGAATACAACGGGTGTAAGCCAGATTTACACATGCAAAACACTTAGGTTGATTGACGAGCCTGACATGTATAGATTTGACCTCGGAACACGAGAGACCGAAAGGTCGAACATGAGTCGTATAGTAGATACGATCAACATGGAGATGTTCACCATTGATGGCTAGTCCGTCTCACGTGATGATCGGACACGGCCTAGTCGATTCGGATCATGAATTACTTAGATGACTAGAGGGATGTCTATCTGAGTGTGAGTTCATTAAATAATTTGATTAGATGAACTTAATTATCATGAACTTAGTCTAAAATGTCTTTACAATATGTCTTTAGATCAAATGGCCCACGCTAATGTTGCCCTCAACTTCAACGCGTTCCTAGAGAAAACCAAGCTGAAAGACGATGGTAGCAACTATACGGATTGGGCTCATAACTTGAGGATCATCCTCATAGCTGCCAGGAAAGCATATGTGCTTGAAGCACCACTAGGTGAAGCACCCATTTTCCCAGCAACTCAAGACATTATGAATGCCTAGCAGTCGCGTAGTGATGATTACTCCCCGGTTCAGTGCGGCATGCTTTACAGCTTAGAACCGGGGCTCCAAAAACGTTTTGAGCAGCACGGAGCATATGAGATGTTCCAAGAGCTGAAAATGGTTTTCCAAGCTCATGTCCAGGTTGAGAGATACGAAGTCTCCAACAAGTTCTACAGTTGTAAGATGGAGGAAAACAGTTTTGTCAGCGAGCATATACTCAAAATGTCTAGGTTGCACAACCGCTTGTCTCAGCTGGGAGTTAATCTCTCGGATGACTCGGTCATTGACTGGATCTTCCAGTCGCTTCCACCTAGCTACAAGAGCTTTTTGATGAACTACAATATGCAAGGGATGGAGAAGTCCATTCCTGAGTTATATTCAATGCTGAAATCAGCGGAGGTGGAGATCAAAAAGGAACATCAAGTGTTGATAGTGAATAAGACCACTAGTTTCAAGAAAGGCAAGGGTAAGAAGAACTTCAAGAAGGACGGCAAGGGAGTTGCTGCACCTGGTAAATCAGTTACCGGGAAGAAGCCAAAGAATGGACCCAAGCCCGAGACTCAGTGCTTTTATTGCAAGGGAAATGGTCACTGGAAGCGGAACTGCCCCAAGTACCACTACAAGAAATATGTCAACTTATGACCTTCTGTCAGTGACCCTCGAAGAATTGGTCATAAATTTATGACCATTTTAGACCAATTGGTCAAAAGCTGTTCAGGGGGCTTCAAACCCTAAACCATTGCGACCATTTTGGTCAGAAAGGTCGTAATTTCCTTACACGAAATGGTCACAAAGCAAACAGTGCTAGTCCGCTGCCTTATTTCTAGTTGTTAATGACCAATATAGATGGTCATAACCTTGTAGATTATGGTGGGTTGTGATGACTAGGCGCCATCTCATCAGTTTTGCCTATGTGTCATGTCCTTGTGGCCGTTTTTGCCCTAGGTTGTGAAGCAACCTATATTTCTATCATTCCCAAAATTCCCAAAAAAATCTCATAAATTCTTTGGGTCATGTCTTCATCAAATATGTAAAAATCCTTCCTTACCTAGTTCAAAACTAATTCAACAATATTCATTTTCCTATTATGTTCACAACAACACTTTATGAAGGAAGTGCTATTTATATATTCTTGATTGCCCTACGAATTTTTGGGCACTCTTTCCTATCCAAATCATTACCGCATGACAAAATTCAGCTCCATTTGCCTAGCAAATCTTCCTCGGCAAATTTCCAAAGTTTTTGTCCACCTAGAAGCATTGTGAAGGAAGTACCTTTTTTATATCTCTAAATGACATGAAATTTATACAGTTTCTTCATATGCCCAAATTATCACCCTCCTCCAAATTGCAGCTCAGTAAAATCATCTATGTGAGCCCAGGTTCAATTTATATTTTATGGCCAAATTGGCACGTTGCAAAGCAAGTGTTATATAGACCCCTCCTATTACCCTCAAACTTTTCGGGCACTCTTCCATACCCAAATCATTGCCACATGATAATATTCAGCTCAATTTTCCTAGTAAATCTTTCTCGGGAAATTTCCAAAGTTTCTACCTCGAGAGAAGCTTTGTGAAGTAAGTACTAGCTAGGCTTACCCAAATGATCTGAAAATTGACCAGCGCATGACCATACCTAAGTAACTTACCTACACCAATTTTGAGCTCATTTCATTGATCCAATCTCTCTCACTAGTTTTCCCAAGTTTCTGCCCATAGAAGAGCATTGTGAAGGAAGTACTACTTTGGCATGTCCAAATGGTATCAATTTTCTACAATGCTTTCCTATGCCCAAATAACCATCCTCCACAAAATTTCAGCTCCATCCATTCATTATTTTGAGCCCAGCTTCAACATTCATATTTTTGTCCAGCGTGGTACTTTGCAAAGCAAGTACCACCTAGGATCCTCCTTTTGAGCTAAAAATTTGTGAAGACATTCTCCTTAGTAGATGATCATCCTCAGCCAAAACTCACACCCATTGGCCATGTGCACTTCCCGTACCGCTAATCAAACACTTGGATGCTAATTCATGTTTGAGCATCGATCGGTCCTCTCGTGAGTATCTTATGTTGTAATTTTCTTCCTAGCACCAACCTGGGGAGTGCCCAACCCACTAGACATGCCTAAGCCGCCCAGAACACATGGCAACATTACGGTCACGCGGTGACCACGTGACGGGCATGCGAGTTTACGCGCTCTAGAGTTGAGGCCCTCGGCCACCGCCCAAACCTCGACGTATCGCCACCAAACCATGTATTTATGATTAAATAGGTCCTTATGTAACTAGAAATGATTTTTGGAAAAAATAAATAGCAAACTATGAGGCAGCTGCAGTTCAAATTTGACCCGCTTCCAGCTGAATCGGCGGAAATTTGTCTTTTTCACGAGAGGTGGATCAAATTTTTTTACACCCAACCATTTTGTCAATTGTGAATTAAATATGGCCTAGTATTTTATAAAAATGATTCGGTCCAATTTTGCAACAATTATTTGGTAGTTCCTTCACAAAAAAACCTCCTTTCGGGCACTCGAAAAATGGAAAATGGTTTTTTCATCCAACGAAAATGAAAACTTCCTTAGGCAACATTGTTTGTCATTCCAATATGCACCCTTGTGCACAATATGAGATCATTTGAACAAACTATGCCATGAATGTGGCCAGAAGATTGATCATTTGGCTTGAAAGCCATTGATCTCCACACATGATAGCTCATTTCTGAGAACACTTTTTTAAAATAATTTCCGTATTACAAGTTTGTTATTTTTCCTAGGAACTTGGCCACATATGATGACACAATGCAAAGGTTTCCCAATTTTTTGATTTTTTCTGAATTTGTTATACCCGTTTCAAAATGCGGTCAAAACGGCGGGAATGACCGTTCCTAGCTAGTGGTTGAATCTTGGAATTTTTTGGTGTTTCTCTGATTAATTAGATACTTATGTACCTAGAAATGATTTTTGAAAAAAATAAATAGCAAACTATGAGGCAGCTGCAGTTCAAATTTGACCCGCTTCCAGCTGAATCGGCGGAAATTTGCCTTTTTCACGAGAGGTGGATCAAAATTTTTTACACCCAACCATTTTGTCAATTGTGCATTAAATATGGCCTAGTATTTTATAAAAATGATTCGTTCCAATTTTGCAACAATTATTTGGTAGTTCCTTCACAAAAAAACCTCCTTTCGGGCACTCGAAAAATGGAAAATGGTTTTTTCGTCCAACGAAAATGAAAACTTCCTTAGGAAACATTGTTTGCCATTCCAATATGCACCCTTGTGCACAATATGAGATCATTTGAACAAATTATGCCATGAATGTGGCCATAAGATTGATCATTTTGGCTTGAAAGCCATTGATCTCCACACGTGATAGCTCGTTTCTGAGAACACTTTTTTAAAATAATTGCCGTATTACAAGTTTGCTATTTTTCCTAGGAACTTGGCCACATATGATGACACAATGCAAAGGTTTCCCAATTTTTTGATTTTTTTTTGAATTTTTTATGCCCGTTTCAAAATGCGGTCAAAACGGCGGGCTTGACCGTTCCTAGCTAGTGGTTGAATCTTGGAAAACTTTTGGTGTTTCTCTGATTAAATATATACTTATGTACCTAGAAATGATTTTTTGTAAAAAATAAATAGAAAACTATGAGGCAGCTGCAGTTCAAATTTGACCCGCTTCCAGCTGAATCGGCGGAAATTTGTCTTTTTCACGAGAGGTGGATCAAAACTTTTTACACCCAACCATTTTGTCAATTGTGCATTAAATATGGCCTAGTATTTTATAAAAATGATTCGGTCCAATTTTGCAACAAATATATGGTAGGTCCTTCACAAAAAAACTCATTTCGGGCACTCGGAAAATGGAAATTGAATTTTCTGTGCATAGAAAATGAAAACTCCCTTTGTCAATGTTGTTTGCCAATCTAAGATGTAAACTTGTGCAAAATATGACATCATTTAAACAACTATTTTATATGTCTTTCACCAAAAAACTCATTTTGAGCATTGAAAAATGGAATGAAAAATTTGTATGTAATCAATCATGACCAATTTATATGGTCAAAAGTTCTTCAAATTATTTGGTGCGCTCTGATTGGTCCATAGGTATATCACGCGGATCATGCGTCAACCACCGTTGGATGCTTCTGGATCCAACGGCAGACCTCGCCCCCTTACCCTCTCACCCAAACCCTAACTTCTGGATCCCCACCTCTCCCCCGATCCACTCTCCCCTCTCGTCCCACAGCCGCCACCCACCAACCCTCTCGCTCCTTCTCAATCTCTCGATCCCCAACCACCCAGCCGCCGCCACCATCCTCCTTCCTCTCCCTCAACCCAAGCCGCCGTCAACCCCTCACCTTCCCTTCTCTCCCATGGTTGCGGTCGGATCCGTGCTCCCCCCTTGCTCATGACCTAAACCTAGCCGCATGGCACGGCCATGGCCATGGCGGCGGCCAGATCCACCCCCTCCCCTGCTCCGTTCCCTCGACGCCCGGTGGTCATCCCCCATTAGGCCACCCGTAGCAGCTCACACGCCCCTCCTCCTCCTCCCCGACGCCGATGCGCTCGTTCCTCGCCTTCCCCCGCCTGAACCGCCTCCTCCTCCCCGCCGATCCTTCGCTTCCCCGTGGCCCTAGGCCAGCATCGACGGTGCTCCCTCCCAGATCCGGCAGCGCCGTCGTCGAGGTCAAGGGCTTCTTTGACCCGGTCCTTGACGGAGGGCAGGCTCGAGCATCAGGAGATGACCTACACGTGCTTCTACGCGGCCCAGATCGAGCAAGGCAGTGGTACGCATCCCTGCTCCTCCCCTTCTCTTCTCCTGGATCTCGCCCCCTCCCCCCTCCCTAAATCTGATGCATGCGCCCATTTTCTTGCATGTTCGTGAAGAGACCCGATCTGGTTTTGTGAAGGAAGGGGCCGGCCATGGAGAAGATCCCGCGGGCATCAGATCATCCATGGCGGCCTAGGAGGAGCACCACCGGTTCAATTTCGTCACTTGCTCCACCGGTTCAGGTGAGTCCCTCCACTTCTGCTCATTTGGATAATCCAAAATCTCCGCTCTCTTACTCACCTCGTCCGTTCTCCCTCCCAGATCCGTCATCACTCGAGCACTAGGATGTCGGGTTGACTACTATCGACGCCAACGGCCGCCGCCGGCCACGTCATCGACGACCACACCAACTGGCGTTGCCCCTCCCATTCCATGCCTGTTTAGTAGCTCTGCATTGGTCATGTTTACAGTTGCATGCATATGTTAACTGGTATTAGATAAATTTTAAGAGACAATGTCATTTGGTACTCAAGGTTTCCTAAAATTACTCTGCCATTGTTAACTGAATGAACAGAAACAATACTACATGAGTTCCACTGGTTAGCTAGCTGTTACACAACTCTGCTCTATGTCATGAATTTGGATGAAGAAAATTTGGTTGCTGGCCTAAAAAATAACTGGTCTGTAATTTGGTTGCTGCCTAAAGACGTTAAGATTGCTGTGTGGTGGGGGGTTTCGTGTGCTTTTTCTGTTTTGAGGCGAATGGTGATGTAGTTAAAATGTTGGGATTCTTAACGCAGGCCTCCAGTTCTGCGTACATTTGTGCTTGAGTTGGAACCAACACTTGCTCATAATATAAACACAACTGTGTGCACAGTTTAGCTAATTATACTAGGGGTGATTAAGAGTGCACTGCACTGGAATGGATTATTGGCTGTGATACTTTTTTTGTATTAATCTACAAACATGTGTACAATGCATTGTTGCTAGTTTGCTTAGATATGTTCTGTTCTCATCTTGGATGAGCAGTGTTTTCTGGGCCAATATATGTACCAGTTTATGTTCTTCTGCACTTGAAACATCAACATGTATTTTCCTTGTTTTCTGGAATAATTGGTAAACTTCATATTATGCAAACCTGTTGCATTTCGCACAATCAAAGCTTGTTACTACATCTGTTGCTTTCTCCAAGTGTCTTGGTCTTGGATTTTATCTCGATATGCACAACACTCCTATATTTTTGGATAATGTTCTGGATAATGAAGTGAGTTACCCTCCAATTTGGACGACCCATTTAGTTGAAACTAGTTCCTGCACCATATGCTATCTAGCTGTTGGGTGCTAATTCTAGTTACTTTATATGAAACAACTGTTATCTTGCAGCCATCTAATATGCAATTCTAATAATATTTCATATCCTGATTTTTAAGTTGTATATGTCATTCATGCATGAATTCCTTTCTTATGTACCAGCTCCCTAATCATGTTTTTTGTTTTTCGGGTTGCTATCTTGGGATAGAATCCCTTCTCCTGTCTCGTTGTGATTCCTGCCTTTGGTTTGATTTGTTTTGTTTTTTGTGCAGGTTGCTTAGATCTGATTTGGACGAGTTGTTGCTGCTCCCGCAGGTGGATGACGAGGCCTCATGGCTGCTCCCTACTCCTCCAACCACATGACTTGGTGTGGTGAGCTCATGTCATGTCACCTCATCTCATCTCACGTGCACAACAAACTTTGGATTGTTCTGGACATGTCTTGGTTCATTATTTGAAAATTTGATTGCTATGGTGTTGTTTGAGGCTGGCTTGAGCAGAGGAAAAGCTGTTCCTTTTTTGATGATCATGGTGATACTGCTGTCATGTTGCTTCTTGTAGTGAGTAGTATACACATGGACCTGATAAAATGGTCCTTGATATGATGGAATTAGTAGCATTTGTGTGGGTTTACACTGTTGTGCCTAAACTACTATGGTTGCCAAGCCAGCATCCATTGCATCAATCCTCATGAATTAGTGGACAATGTACACATAAACTCTATGGAACAATAAATATAGTGATCCAGCACAATAGTATACTTAATTCCTTTGCTGATGTTTAAACTGATAATTATGATGCATTGGTCCATATGGCCTTGTTTTTTAATGCATATATATGATTTAGTTGACAGGCCTTGATCTCAACCTCTAAAGTTTAACAAACTGGTCTATATTACTGAGGATGTATAATGTAGAAGTATAGAAACCATAAATTCAAGCTTCTGCTGTAGCATGCTCAATATATACTGTTAGAGAACAGTGTGTTCTACAAAAGGTTGAAACAGCATGGTCTCGGTCAGTTGTAGGAAGTAGAAACACTAAGGCTGACATCTTTTGCACCTCACTGTTTTATTTGTTTTTTCTAATTTAATTTTGTGGATAGTAAATTTGCAATTGTAAGCCCTTTGTAAAAAAATGCATTTTACGTTTCCATGCCCTGTAGTGATGAAGCATGTGTCTCTGATATTCTGCATGACTGAAAGGTTGATATCTTGTATAAATTTGGCTTTTGCAGGTAATCCTTTTCCCTGCCACATTCAGCTGCATCACTCTGATGCCCATGAAGGGTGATAGGAACCATCTTCCTGCCGCCATGAAGGGCCACTTGAAGCTGTCAAAAGACACCTGTAGAGTTTGTTATACTGTGATCGCATTTGTATGTGTTGATGTAACAGATTGTTGCTTCTTGTTGATGTAACAGATTGTTGCTTCTTGTTGATGTAACAGATTGATCGCATTTGTATATTAGAATCGGCTTGTTACACCTGTTTTCTGTCTATTTTGATTTAAATACTGGTTGTTTAATTATTGGCATATTGAAATATGAGGAACATGGCCATGACAACAAAGTTCCACAAACCAGAATCGGACATTTGGGACCTGCTTATCAGAACCTGACAATTGGGACCCATTTGAAAAAGGAAAAAAAGGGCCACAACCCTGAAATAAAATGGCCGAATTATAGGGCCTGGCCCGTGTAGCTTACCCAAATTGCAAGAAAAAAACAATAAATGGGCTGAATTAATGGGCTCAGCCCATGTAGAAAATTGAATTGGACCGGGCTGAATCTTGTGCCACGTCAGATTGCCACGCTGGATGCCTACGTGGCCTGGGGAGGTTGCTAGTGACCAAAACGCCACAGTAGACATATTTTGGTCATAAACGTTTGCGACCATTCCAGAAGAAAGGTCGCTATAGTCAGTTTACGACGCCCAGCTTTTGACCTTATGTTTTTGGTCACAAAAAGGTCATAAATGGAAATTTGTGACCTTTCAGTGACCAATAGTGGTGGTCATAAGTTGACATATTTCTTGTAGTGTACTTAGCGGATAAGAAGGCCGGCAATACCAAAGGTATATATGATATACATGTTATTCATGTGTACCTTACCAGCACTCATAGTAGCTCCTGGGTATTTGATACCGGTGTGGTTGCTCATATTTGTAACTCGAAATAGGAGCTGCGGAATAAGTGGAGACTGGCGAAGGATGAGGTCACGATGCGCATCGGGAATGGTTCCAAGGTCGATGTGATCGCCATCGGCATGCTACCATTACATTTACCTAGGGATTAGTTTTAAACCTCAATAATTGTTATTTAGTGCTAGCTTTGAGCATGAACATTGTATCTGGATCTCGTTTAATACGAGATGGCTACTCATTTAAATCTGAGAATAATGGTTGTTCTATTTATATGAGAGATATCTTTTATGGCCATGCCCCGCTGGTCAATGGTTTATTCTTATTGAATCTCAAACGTGATGTTACACATATTCATAGCATGAATGCGAAAAGATGTAAGGTTGACAATGATAGTCCCACATACTTGTGGCACTGCCGCCTTGGTCACATTGGTGTCAAACGCATGAAGAAACTCCATGCAGATGGACTTTTGGAGTCTCTTGATTATGAATCATTTGACACATGCGAACCATGCCTCATGGGCAAAATGACCAAGACTCCGTTCTCCAGAACAATGGAGCGAGCAACCAACTTATTGGAAATCATACATACTGATGTGTGCGGTCCAATAAGCATTGAGGCTCGCGGTGGCTATCGTTATGTTCTCACCCTCACTGATGACTTAAGTAGATATGGGTATGTCTACTTAATGAAGCACAAGTCTGAGACCTTTGAAAAGTTCAAGGAATTTTAGAGTGAGGTAGAGAATCGATGTGACAGGAAAATAAAGTTCTTACGATCAGATTGTGGGGGAGAATACTTGAGCCATGAGTTTGGCACGCACCTAAGGAAATGTGGAATTGTTTCACAACTCACGCCGCCTGGAACACCTCAGCGAAATGGTGTGTCTGAACGTCATAATCGCACTTTATGGGATATGGTGCGATCTATGATGTCTCTTACCGATCTACCGCTATCATTTTGGGGTTATGCTTTAGAGACTGCCGCATTCACTTTAAATAGGGCTCCGTCGAAATCCGTTGAGATGACACTGTATGAATTATGGTTTGGAAAGAAACCTAAGCTATCGTTTCTGAAAGTTTGGGGATGTGATGCTTATGTCAAGGAACTTCAACCTGAGAAGATCGAAACCAAGTCGGAAAAATGCGTCTTCATAGGATACCCTAAGGAAACTATTGGGTATACGTTCTACCTCAGATCCGAAGGCAATTTGTTGCCAAGAATGGATCCTTTCTAGAGAAAGAGTTTCTCTCAAAAGAAGTAAGTGGGAGGAAAGTAGAACTTGATGAGGTACTGCCTCTTGAACCGGAGAGTAGCGCAGCTCAGGAAGATGTTTTTGTGGTGGATGCACCGACTAGAGGGGAAGTTAATGATGATGATCATGAAACTTCGGATCAAGTTGCTACTGAACTTTGTAGGTCCACAAGGACACATTCCGCACCAGAGTGGTACAGCAACCCTGTCCTGGAAATCATGTTGTTAGACAATGGTGAACCTTCGAACTATGAAGAAGCGATGGCGGGCCTGGATTCCAACAAATGGCTTGAAGCCATGAAATCTGAGATAGGATCCATGTGTGAAAACGAAGTATGGACTTTGACAGACTTGCCCAATGATCGGCAAGCCATAGAAAATAAATGGATCTTTAAGAAGAAGACTGACGCGGATGGTAATGTGACCATCTATAAGGCTCGTCTTGTCGCTAAGGGTTATCGACAAGTTCAAGGGGTTGACTACGATGAGACCTTCTCACCCGTTGCGAAGCTGAAGTCCGTCTGAATCATGTTAGCAATTGACGCATTATATGATTATGAGATATGGCAAATGGACGTCAAAATGGCATTCCTTAATGGTTTCCTTAAGGAATAGTTGTATATGATGCAGCCGGAAGGTTTTGTCGATCCTAAGAATGCTGACAAGGTATGCAAGCTCCTGCGCTCAATCTGTGGGCTGGTGCAAGCATCTCGGATTTGGAACATTCGCTTTGATGAGATGATCAAAGCGTTTGGGTTTACACAGACTTATGGAGAAGCCTGTGTTTACAAGAAAGTGAGTGGGAGCTCTGTAGCATTTCTCATATTATATGTGGATGACATACTATTGATGGGAAATGATATAGAATTTTTGGAAAGCATAAAGGCCTACTTGAATAAGTGTTTTTCAATGAAGGACCTTGAAGAAGCTGCTTACATATTAGGCATCAAGATCTATAGAGATAGATCGAGACGCCTCATTGGTCTTTCGCAAAGCACATACCTTGACAAGATATTGAAGAAGTTCAATATGGATCAGTCCAAGAAGAGGTTCTTGCATGTATTGCAAGGTGTGAGATTGAGCACGGCTCAATGCCCGACCATGGCAGAAGATAGAGAAAAGATGAGTGTCATCCCATATGCCTCGGCTATAGGGTCTATTATGTATGCCATGCTATGTACTAGACCTGATGTGAACCTTGTCGTAATTTTGGTAGGGAGGTACCAAAGTAATCCCGACATGGAACACTAGACATCGGTCAAGAATATCCTAAAGTACCTGAAAAGGACTAAGGATATGTTTCTCGTTTATGGAGGTGACGAAGAGCTCGTCGTAAAGGGTTACGTCGATGCTAGCTTCGACACAGATCTGGATGACTCCAAGTCACAAACCGGATATGTGTATATTTTGAATGGAGGGGCAATCAACTAGTGAAGTTGCAAGCAAAGCGTCGTGGCAGGATCTACATGTGAAGCGGAGTACATAGAAGCCCCTGAGGCAGCACAGGAAGCAGTCTGGATGAAGGAGTTCATCACCGACCTAGGAGTTATTCCCAATGCGTCAGGCCCGATGACTCTCTTCTGTGACAACACAGGAGCTATTGCCCTTGCCAAGGAGCCCAGGTTTCACAAGAAGACCAGGCATATCAAGCTTCAATTCAACTCCATTCGTGAATACATTCAAGATGGAGACATAGATATTTGTATAGTTCATACGAATCTGAATGTCGCAGATCCGTTGACTAAACCTCTTCCGCGAGCAAAACATGATCAACACCAGAACTCTATTGGTGTTCGATTCATCACAATGTAACTAGATTATTGACTCTAGTGCAAGTGGGAGACTGTTGGAAATATGCCCTAGAGGCAATAATAAAGTGGTTATTATTATATTTCCATGTTCATGATAATTGTCTATTGTTCATGCTATAATTGTATTAATCGGAAACCGTAATACATGTGTGAATACATAGATCGTAAAATGTCCCTAGTAAGCCTCTAGTTGACTAGCCCGTTGATCAATAGATGGTCATGGTTTCCTGACCATGGACATTGGATGTCGTTGATAACGGGATCACATCATTAGGATAATGATGTGATGGACAAGACCCAATCTTAAGCGTAGCACAAGATCGTGTAGTTCGTTTGCTAAAGCTTTTCTAATGTCAAGTATCATTTCCTTAGACCATGAGATTGTGCAACTCCCGAATACCGTAGGAATGCTTTGGGTGTGCCAAACGTCACAACGTAACTGGGTGACTATAAAGGTGCACTACAGGTATCTCTGAAAGTATCTGTTGGGTTGGCACGAATCGAGACTGGGACTTGTCACTCCGTATGACGGAGAGGTATCTCTGGGCCCACTCGGTAATGCATCATCATAACGAGCTCAATGTGACTAAGGAGTTATCCACGGGATAATGCGTGACGGAATGAGTAAAGAGACTTGCCAGTAACGAGATTGAACGAGGTATGGGGATACAGACGATCGAATCTCGGGCAAGTAACATACCGATAGACAAAGGGAATTGCATACGGGATTGATTGAATCCTCGACATCGTCGTTAATCCGATGAGATCATCGTGGAACATGTGGGAGCCAACATGGGTATCCAGATCCTGTTGTTGGTTATTGACCGGAGAGATGTCTCGGTCATGTCTGCATGGTTCCCGAACCCGTAGGGTCTACACACTTAAGGTTCGGTGACGCTAGAGTTGTTATGGGAAATAGTATGTGGTTATCGAAGGTTGTTCGGAGTCCCAGATGATATCCCGGACGTCACGAGGAGTTCCGGAGTAGTCCGTAGGTGAAGAACTATATATGGGAAGTCCTTATTCGGTCATCGGAAGTGTTCGGGGGGTTACCGGTATTGTACTGGGACTACCGAAGGGGTTCCAGGGGTCCACCGGGAGGGTCCACCTGCCCCGGAGGGCCCTATGGGCTGAATATAGAGGGGAACCAGCCCCTAGGTGGGCTGGGCGCCAATTCCCCCTAGGGCCCATGCGCCTAGGGTTGGGGGAAAGCCTAGAGGGGGCGCCCCCACCTGACTTGGGGGGGGGGGCAAGCCTCCCCTTGGCCGCCGTCCCCCCCTCTAGATGCATCTAAGGGGGTTGGCCCCCTCTCCCTTGCCCCTATATATAGTGGGGGGTGGGAGGGCAGATGCACCCTTCCCCTGGTGCAGCCCTCCCCCCTCTCCAACACCTCCTCCTCCTCCTCCGTAGCGCTTGGTGATGCCCTGCCGGAGAACCACGAGCTCCATCACCACCACGCCGTCGTGCTGTCGGAGTTCTCCCTCAACTTCTCCTCTCCCCTTGCTGGATCAAGAAGGACGAGATGTCTCGGGCTGTACGTGTGTTGAACGCAGAGGCGCCGTTGTTCGGCGCTTAGATCGGAATCGACCGTGATATGAATCACTGCGTGTACGACTCCACCAACCACGTTCTTGTAACGCTTCCGCTTAGCGATCTTCAAGGGTATGAAGATGCACTCCCTCTCTCTCGTTGCTAGTATCTCCTAGATTGATCTTGGTGGCACGTAGGAATTTTTTTGAATTATCGCTATGTTCCCCAACAGAAACAATGGCAATAGGAGTGATTTTACATGGCCAACGTGCCCATGGGGGATCAAGAGGAAGAGGAAGAGGGGGCGCACCAAGGGAGAACGAATCCTTCTCCCCTTCCACTTGGTGGAAGAGGGAAGGATTCCTTCCCCTTCCAATTCTACCAAGGGCCTGCCATAGCCTATGGCACCCCTTGTGGGGCCCGTGGGCCCACTAGGGCTCTTCATCTCATGACAGTGCTTCACACTTTTCTTCCACAAACAAAATCCCGGATTTTCTGGATGTCTTCGGAACCCATTTCGATGACGATCCAGACTTTCCAAAATCATGTTATAACTTCCCGAAATTCCCAGAACCATTCTGAAACACGTTCAGAACTATCTGAAACTCTTTTGGTGCTCTTTTAACTCATTTCTCATTTCTCCAGTAATCAGGACTAGAACCCGTTAAGTGTGCGACCCTACAGGTTTGGAAATTAGCGAACATGACCCGGAACCCCTTCCGGTCAATAGTTAACAGAGGGATCTGGACACCTTTATTAACTCCCGCATATTCACGAAGTTCTCAAGCGAACCTTTTTTTATGAATACCATTCCCTTTGCTTCATGATAAGTTTACGAAACCGGAGGAGAGATTATCAATATCACCGTGATAAACTCCTTGATCACTATATCGGTTATCCTTGTTACCAGTTTCGTTCTTTTTACTCGTGTACGTGTTTTGATATCTCGTGATTATAACCACAAGTGTCTGGCTAGATGATAATGGCATAGTAACACCGAGTGGGCCCGGAGAGTACCTATCTATCATGAGAGGATAAAATCCCAGTCTTGAACTATCGCTACACTACTGCAGGATGCTGCTAACGTGACACTACGATCAGAGACCCTTCGAGAAACTGTGTGAGATGCAATAATCGCAAATGGTGGTGTATGAAAACAGTGAAAAATGCATAAAATGTTTGTGATGACGGATGCATCAAACACGGTTCAGATTTTAGTTGCGTTTGCGATGAAGGGCATACGGTTCAGTTCAATTAACTGTTTGTGATGAGGAGGAACAAAAAAACGGGCAACCAGATGAAGGCGTGTGCGATACACAACATACGGTTCACTCGAATGATTTGTTTGTGATTAGGAAACACAAAAGAAACGGGCAGCCAGATGAAGGTGTGTGTGATATACAACATACGGTTCACTCGGATGAACTGTTTGTGATTAGGCAACACAAAAGAAACAGCCAGCCAGATCAAGGTGTGTGCAATATATGCATGTGGTTCACTCAGCCCTTGTCGTCAGTGTGTGACCTCTGTGGCAACCGTTCTCTCCCCAGGCGCCTCTTCGTGTACCGTGGAAACTGTCCACCTCCTCTTTGCCTTTCCCTCTCGATTTGGAACTGCTGTCGCACGCTCTTCCTCCCTCCATTTGCCTTCACCCTTCCTTCTGCCATTATTCGATCATCTTCTCCATGGAGGGAACATGCCGGGAATGACCCCATTATTCTTGCCCCGATCTGAAAGATGGCGTGGTGGAGGAACTCATTGATCGGTGTGACGTCATCATGATGGCTAGCATGGCAGGTTTGTACAAAACCATTCTTGACTCAACTAATAACATCATTAGAAGGAACCCAAGGGTCCAGGAGCGGTTTGATCTCCCCTATCTTCTTTGCCGTGACCCTGCTGACTGGCGCGGGGACGAGGGAAGCCTCGCCTTGTGCAAGTTGATGCCGCTTGATAATGATACGTATGATGTTAAGATGCCATCGCTTGAGGGCAAGGCTTGGGTAGGCGCAAATGGAGATTGGGTTGTTTATATTGGGTACAACTGCGAGTGGGAACTTGTGAATGTGTACACATGTCACCGGGTTCCGCTTCCAAAAATCTCAGACGACTGCCCAGAGGTTGAGTACACCGGTATTCTGCGTGAGTTCAAATACGATCATGGTGATTGTTGTCTATAGAATATAGCAATTTGTCGAGTTCCCAACCGCTCTTGGGATTACACGAACTATGAAGTTGTTGCTATCTTCGACAAGCTTGTTGCCGTCCTTACTTCCACGCCTCGATGGATATTGCTCAAAAATCAATTTCTGTACACGGATGAGTACTGTGATGCAACTCAATACGAGGGTCTTGTGTTTGCTACCACCACTCGTGGCACTGTTTTTGCATGGAATCCTGATGCTTTCGATACGTTTGTCTTCCACCGTAATTATAGTTGTTTCATCCATATGCATGTGGGTTAGCTAGTTTCCCTTTACTAATTAACATTCTTGTGTTTCCAAGGTCCTGTGAACATTCCACCACCTATACTGAAAATTTTTATAACCAAGGGGGAGATGACGATGCTGATGATCATGAGCATGAGGACGAGCAGGACCCATATACTCAGTGGAGCCTGGCAACTTATTCCGATGGATCACCTCTTCTTGTCTGTATATAGGGAACTGCTGATGTTACTAAGGAAGCAGGTGTTGTCTCGCATGGTCGCACTCTCCGGACCTATTCCAACATCCGTTGCAGGGTATTTAGGATGGATACTAGTGTACTAGCACCAACACCTTCTCCCTGGTTCAGTATTGAAAGTCTTGGAGGAAACTCGCTCTTCCTTGGACAAAACTATCGAATGATGGTGGAAGGTGATCCAGCTGCTGTTGACACAAGTTACTACCATTTATGAGAAGCAACTGTATCTATACCTCGGACATTGCTATGCTTCCCTACCATCCCAATATGGTTCCTGACATAGGCCGCTTCAGCTTGGATGATCAGTCATGCGTTGTCTCGAGATTGACAGTAGCTGGCCCTTCCCAGAGAATCACTTCTGGTTCAAAGCAAGTGTTTCCAACACAGATGAGTGGTTGAGCTAAAGTTAATTTCATCGCTTTGTTATTTATTGTGTGAGAAAAACTTTACTAGAATGTTTTGTTGGAAATGATCTATAATCCAACGTGTATCCTCGTTGTCGTTGTGGGTTGATGACTTGTTGTATGTAATCAATGGTACGTTTGCATATGTGTCCATCAACTCACGCCTGCTAGTGGTGTCCATATGAACAGTGCTAGTGATTTTAGTTGCAAAAATTAGATAGTGCTAGTGATTTTTGGCTGCATATTTTGACAAATCGCAGTGTTACAAGGTTGACAAATGGCAATGTTACTAGATAAACAAATGTCAATCTTTCCAGTTTGACAAATGGCAACATACCCAAAATGACAGATATGCAAATCTTACCCAATTGTTTGTACGTGGTTGCACACGAGTCATGCAAAACAACCATTTGCGTTGAAGGGATGCAGGAATCCTGCTCGGCACATTTTCCCTTGGCTTCCTGGGGAAGCTGTCGGTTTGCATACGAGTGTTCTAACTAAAACGTTTGCGATGAGTGTTTTATGTTTAAAAACCACTGACATTTTTTCAAAATAAAATCATTTGGTAAGTCTGTACATTAAGAGAGAAAAATGCAAGTTCGTTCAAACCATATCTTTCATTCAGTCACACTGCGAATTTATATTCATATGATCGAGAATAAGAGATATAGTATTAAACCCCAAAAAAACTATTTCCGGCGGCGGCGGCGGCGGCGTGCCGCGCCGTCGTTGTCGTTGTCGTCCTCTAGGACGCTGTTGTTGAAGTCTTCAAGGCAGCACAAAATGTTCTTCACATGTAAATCAAACATCATGCATCGCGCGATCGACGGGCGGGGCGCGGGAGGACGGCAACTGGCGCCGCTGAGAGGTAGCGGTCAACGACAGCGTCCCATGCCACTGAGGGGGGCGCGCGCACGGGCAAGGGCACGAGCGCGGCGGGTGCAGCCAAACGCACGGGGACCGGCGCCGCGGTGGGTGGAGGGGCGCGCACAGGTAGGGGCACGGGCGTGGCGGGTGCAGCCAAACGCATGGGGGCCGACGCCATGGTGGGTGGAGGGGCGCGCACGGGCACGGGCATGGGCACTGGCGCTGGCATGTACACGAGCTCGCGTGGGTTTGTGGAGACCTCGCTGATGCTCGCGGCTTCCAGCTTTGCGATTGTGCTCGGTGACCAGCCCGTCAATGCTACGGGCATGGTCGCTGGCGCGGGCGCGGGGATGGGAGTTGGGACGGGAGCAGGGGCAGCGACCGCCGCGGCCAGCCATTCTGGGCCTTGTCTATGAGGCCCCATTCCTCCTTATTTTCTATCTCCTCCGGCTCGGAGTCGACTTCAACAAACTTGAAGACTAGTGGCAGATGATCATTCTGCGCCATGGCGTTGGTGGAGGTTTGTGGGAGGGAGGGGAATGGGAGGCGAACGGTAAGGCCGCCCGTATTAAAGAGCGGCTCAGATGCTATTAATGGAGAGGAAGGCGGGCGGCCATGGAAATCAAAGGGCTCACTTCCCAGTGAGCCTGTGTACCATACAGCTCGCACGCTTCCTGGTGAGCCTGCGCATTAGAGGACAGCTTGCACGCCTCTCAGTTAGCCTGCGCACCGGACTGCGCTCGCACGCCTCCCGTTCAGTCAAGGTCAAGCAGATGTCCGCACGGCACCTCCTACAACCATTAAAACCAAGACACGTGGCGTCACATGAATGGTTAACAAAACGCACACAGTTTGAATTATACAGACGTTTGAGATATTAAAGTGGCAGCTATTTTTTCAAAATGCCTTTGTTGGCTGTCATTATTCGAGTGTGCCTTCTCTCAAAATGGACACGAAAAATGCCACAGCATGTCGGGTGCCATTCCATCATAGCATGCCAAGTTTCATGAATTTCAGATGATTTTTGGATTTACTAGAATTTAAAAACCAGGCATCTCAATGTTTTGCCGGCAATCAACGGTGCCCTGGTGTTTGAAATTCATTCCCATTTCTTGCATGGGACCTAAGCATGCACCCAAGGACAAAGATTTCATTGTTCAACCAATTTATATGCACTGGAGCATGTGCATGTAGTTCAAATTTGAATTATGCAGATAAATGCATTGAAAACTCAGTTAATGCATAAAAATGTCCAAAAGAACCCCGAAAAATCCCAAAAATTGACACAACACTCCTGTTTTTCTATGTTGACACGAGATTTTTTTTGAAAGCAATAAGAGGCAATGGATATCGTTTCGTCCCCAAAGGTGACATGTTCCCTACAGAAACCATCATGCTCCTTATGAGAAGCTCTGGTTTGTGAGAAGCATATACTCGAACCTGCCCCAAATGGGACAAAAATTTTACCACAGCATGTTGATGCCTCTCCATGATAGCATGCCAAGTTTCATGAATTTCAGACGAGTTTTGGATTTACTAGAATTTAAAAACTAGGCATCTCAACATTTTGCTGGCAATCAACAGTGCCCTGGTGTTTGAATTTCATTCCCATCTCTTGCATGGGACCTAGAAATTCACCCAAGGACACAGATTAAATTTTTCAACAACCTTTAGTGCATTGGATCATTTGCTTGTAGTTCAAATTTTAATTATGCACATAAAATGTCTAGAAAACCCAGTTAATGCATAAAAATGTCCAAACGAACCCAGAAAAATCACAAAAATTGACACAACGCTCTTGTTGTTCTATGTTGACACTAGAAATTTTTTGAAAGGAATAAGAGGCAATGGATATCGTTTTGTCCCCAAAGGTGGGATGTTCCCTATCGAAAACCACCACGCTTGTTGTGAGAAGCTCTGGTTTGTGAGAAGCTTATACCCGAACCTGCCCCAAATGGGACAAAAATTTTACTGCGGCATGTCGATGTTGCTCCATGATAGCATGCCAAGTTTCATGAATTTCAGACGAGTTTTGGATTTACTGGCATTTAAAAACCAAGTATCTCAATGTTTTGCCGGCAATCAACAGTGCCCTGGTGTTTGAAATTCATTCACGTCTCTTGCATGGGACCTAAGCATGCACCCAAGGACACACATGTGATTTTTCGACCAACTTTGGTGCATTGGAGCATGTTCTTGTAGTTCAAATTTGAATTATGCACATAAAATGCATAGAAAACCCAGTTAATGCATAAAACTGTCCAAATGAACCCCGAAAAATCACAAAAACTGACACAACACTCCTGTTGTTCTATGTTGACACTAGAAATTTTTTGGAATCAATAAGAGGCAATGGATATCATTTCCTCCCCAAAGGTGGGACGTTCCCTATCGAAACCATCATGCTTGTTCCGAGAAGCTCTGGTTTGTGAGAAGCTTATACCCGAACCTGCCCCAAATGGGGCAAATTTTTTACCATGGCATGTTGATGCCGCTCCATGATAGCATGCCAAGTTTCATGAATTTCAGACGAGTTTTGGATTTACTAGAATTTAAAAAACCAAGCATCTCAACGTTTTGCCGGCAATCAACAGTGCCCTGGTGTTTGAATTTCATTCCCATCTCTTGCATGGGACCTACAAATTCACCCAAGGACACACATGTGATTTTTCGACCAACTTTAGTGCATTGGATCATGTGCTTGTAGTTCAAATTTAAATTATGCACATAAAATGCCTAGAAAACTCAGTTAATGTATAGAAAGGCCAAATGAAACTCGAAAAATTCCAAGATTAAACACAACACTCCTATTGTTCTATGTTGACACTAGAAAAAATTTGAAAGCAATAAGAGGCAATGGATACCGTCTCGTCCCCAAATGTGGTATGTACCCTATCGAAACCATCATGCTTGTTGTGAGAAGCTCTAGTTTGTGAGAAGCTTATAGCCAAACCTGCCCCAAATGGGAGAAATTTTCACCACGATATGTTGATGCCGCTCCATGATAGCATGCCAAGTTTCATGAATTTCAGACGAGTTTTGGATTTACTAGAATTTAAAAACCAGGTATCTCAATGTTTTGCTGGCAATCAACAGTGCCCTGGTGTTTGAAATTCATTCCCGTCTCTTGCATGGGACCTAAGCATGCACCCAAGGACACACATGTGTTTTTTCAACCAACTTTGGTGCATTATTGGAGCATGTGCTTGTAGTTCAAATTTAAATTATGCACATAAAATGCCTAGAAAACCCGGTTAATGCATAAAAATGTCCAAACGAACCCCGAAAAGTCACAAAAATTGTCACAACACTCCTCTTGTTCTATGTTGACACTAGATTTTTTTTGAAAGCAATAAGAGGCAATGTATATCGTTTCGTCCCCAAAGGTGGGACGTTCCCTATCGAAACCATCATGCTTGTTGTGAGAAGCTTATACCCGAACCTGCCCCAAATGGGACAAATTTTTTTCCATGGCATGTTGATGCCGCTCCATCATAACATGCCAAGTTTCATGAATTTCAGACGAGTTTTGGATTTATTAGAATTTAAAAACCAGGCATCTCAGCATTTTGCCGGCAATCAACAGTGCCCTGGTGTTTGAATTTCATTCCTATCTCTTGCATGGGGCCTAGAAATTCACCCCAGGACACACATGTTATTTTTCAACCAACTTTATTACATTGGAGCATGTGCTTGTAGTTCAAATTTGAATTATGCGCATAAAATGCCTAGAAACCCCAGTTAATGTATAAAAAAGGCCAAACGAACCCCGAAAAATTCCAAGATTAAACACAACACTCCTGTTGTTCTACATTGACACTAGAAATTTTTTGAAAGCAAGAAGACGCATAGGATATCATCCCGTCCCCAAAGGTGGTACGTTCCCTATCGAAACCATCATGCTTTTTGTGAGAAGCTCTGGTTTGTGAGAAGCTTATACCCAAATTAACCTGCCCCAAATGGGACAAAATTTTCACCACGGCATGTTGATGCCGCTCCATGATAGCATGCCATGTTTCATGAATTTCAGATGAGTTTTCGATTTACTAGAATTTAAAAACCAGGTATCTCAATGTTTTGCCGGCAATCAACAGCGCCCTGGTGTTTGAAATTCATTCCCATCTCTTGCATGGGACCTAGAAATTCACCCAAGGACACACATGTGATTTTTCAACCAACTTTGGTGCATTGGAGCATGTGCTTGTAGTTCAAGTTTGAATTATGCACATAAAATGCCCAAAAAACCCAGTTAATGTATAAAAAAGGCCAAACGAACCCTGAAAAATTCATTCCCATTTCTTGCATGGGACCTAAGCATGCACTGAAGGACACATACTTGATTTTTCAACCAATTTGTATGCACCAAAGCATGTGCATGTAGTTTACTTTTGAATTGTGCACCTGAAATGGCTAGAAAACTAGTTTAATGTATAAAATGTCCAAACGAACCATGAATAATTCCAATTCTTTTACGACACACATATAGTTCTATGTTCACTGCAGATAAAATGTCTAACAATTCAAACAACGTCCATTGCTGCTGTGACCTTATTTTGTAATTCAAATTAAGTAGATCCCACACAGTTTATTATCACCAACCGTGTGAGATGTAGTACAAAATATCTTGGAGCACCATCGGGGTATAGTATGCCTATGGCTTACACGAGAAGGTGCGTCGGCTATAGTCCATAGCCGGCGTGTCAAGCACACTAGCTCGCTCCCCAAAAACTCCTGCCTCTGCATCCCTCACAATCTCAAAAATATTACTGCCTCATAATGTAACATCCCAAATTTTAGTTAAGCATCTATGCATTTTGTTTGAATTGTGTGTCATTTGAAAATTTTTAGAGGCATTTGAGTCTTATTTGAATTTGGATTCAACTTGGCATTTGAAATTTATTTCAAAAAAAATCCCTGACAAATACTTGTTCAAAAGTATGAGAGGAGCTAAAATGACACTCCAAAAATGTCAGAAGAAATTAATGCCAAAAGTTTTGAATTCAAATTTGAGTTTTATTTGGAATTTCCAAAAAAATGTTTTTCTTTCAAGTTTGTCTTTTGCCTCTGGAAAAATGTTCACCTTATAGGCTATGTTTTTCTGAGAATTTCGATATATATATATGTCCTATATAAATGTATATTAGTTTTTTTATGTATTTTATTTTCCTCCCTGTCATATTCAAAAAAAATAGAAAAAACCCCAACGCACCAGGCACCAGGCCAACAGGCCAGCTTCCCGAGCCGCGGCCCACCAGCGCGCCAGGCCAACCGGCCCAGCCTCGCGCCGCGCCCGATCTCCTCTCCCCTCGGTCGCCCGACCCAACGCACCTCTCTCTGTCACGCCGACAGGCGGGACCCGCCCTCATCCCCAACCCCTCACTCACGAAACCGAACCAGCGCACGCCCGAGCGCCGCCGCGGTTCCGATCTTCATGGGATCGTGGTCCTGAGTCGCCCCCTCGTCCACGAAGGTGCCCTATATAAAGCCCTACCTCTCCTCCCTCGATCCCCCTAAAACCCTACCTCAACTCCCACCGCAGCTCGGGCCCTCGCCGATCGCATCTAGCCTCTGCCGCCGCAGTTCATCGCCCGTTTTGACGCCGGTTAGCATCTCCAGCTCCTCAAACGCAGGAAACCGGCCTAGCCCACCTTCACGATCCTCATTGACATGTTTTTGACCTCCCTCGTCTACCACAGGGAGTAAACCGAGCTTCGTCGCCCATCGCCGGAGCACGTCGGGCAAAGGAGTTTGACGAGCACATTCTGCTCGTCTCCATCGTCTTCAACTACCACCGAGACCACCCTCGAGCTCCCCCTTGCTCCGCCGTATCGCCCCGACGCCACCGCTGTCCGCCCCGACGACCATAGCCGCGGCACCGTAATCGCCCGAGCCGTCGCCGTCATCTTCGTCCGTCGCCGCTGTCGCTGTAAGCCGCCACCTCCCTCTACCATCCGATCTGTTACCTACAGCTTAGATTAGATGGGCGAAGAGTTGGTTTATTTCTGTAGATCGGTTAGTGTTCGGTTTAATTACGGTTTATTTGATTAGATCGAACCGGTTGGTTTAATTATTGGCTGCATATGTTTCTGTTAAGTTGAGCCCGAGCGCTGTATAGCTTCAGATCGCACCCCCCTAAGCCCAGTAGCGCCCGTTAGTTTTGTTTTTAGTTTTCGTTTCTGTTTCCAAAACAGAATAGTTCTGATTTTGTAAAATCTATATCTCTTAGGTTATTTAGTGTTTTCGATTAATTCTTTTTGCTCTAGTCTGCAAATTTCCTAAAGTTTCTTCATAAAATAGTTTCGGCCATGTTTTAGTTTCTAAAAATTGTTTTTTATGAGTTTTAGTCAAATTAGTATTTCTGCTATAAAATGAGCTAGAATTAATACTTTTAGGCGATTCTTTTTGTCAATGCTTTCTGTTGACCTTGAATAGCAGTAGGATTAAATTGGGTATTTTTAGAATTTTTTAAAATTAGTTTTACACGAGAACAACTCGGTTTTACTTTATGTCATTTTGTTTCTGTTTTTCTATTGTTTAAATTGCTTCAAGAATTATTTCCACCTCTGTTGTATTTTATTTCAGATTTGTTTCTGTAGTTTTAGAACGTGAACTTTTATTTACAGAACAAGAAAATGTTTTATTTTATTTTCTTACTAGTTTTGTTTTAGGCATAAAAGGAGTTTTGTAATAGCTTTTAATGCGTTTCTTTTTGCATTAAATTTCTTCTCTGTTTTTCTTTCTGTTATTTGACAAAACCCTTATTTTGGCTCTGTTTAAGAAAATTTTTGTAGAAGGAAATTATTCTTGAGTTTGTCTTACTCGTAGTAAAAACCTTGCGTTGATTCTATGACTTTGTTGATTTTATTGTTGGATTTCTTTGTTTGTATGATTGTGTGTTATTATACTTGTTGTTGTAGTAGAAATTTTATGTTGGTATATTTATTTGTGCTATGTTTGACTCGATAGATTTTTCGGAGTGCGAAGCTTGCTATCACGAGTCGCTAGCGTTCGAAGACCGTTAGCCAGGCAAGTCATTTGATCATGTTTTGCAATACCTTTGATTTGTTGCATTAGAATTATTCCTCCCCACCATGCATGCAATAGGAGAATTTTAAGTTATGTTCTTGAGTAGTATCATGTGGTAGGTTGAACCCAATTTCCTTTACCATTCCCCAGGACGATGTAGTTTTATTTTGCTATGCTCATAGACGGGGTTGGTTGAGCGATTCATAAGGGAGATGTGAGAGTCAAGATGATGACAATGGACTTCAAATTCACTACTGGGTGGAGGACGGTTGACAGGCACCCTGGAGCAACCAGCGGATGATCGGGATGCATGGAGAAGCACCATAACATCTTGTGGAAAGCTTCACCCAGCCGCGAAGAGACGGATGGATACCCCTTGACCGGAAGCTTACCTGTGCAGTCGCAAGCCATTATGGGCTCTGGCTTAGTGGCCCTAGGCGTGACTCACCGGATGGTGCTATGAGATGTAGAAGAACGGTAGGATTGGATGGGCACCGACAGTGGTCCAGAGGAACTCTATGAAAGACCCTGTTTCGTTCGTCCCGTCTTCAAACACCAGGTAGTGCGAGGACAGGAGGGAATGATTCTTGCGGGTAAAGTGCACAAGACTCTGCAGAGTGAAAACCTAATCTATTAGCCGTGTCCCCGGTTATGGACAAATGAGCCTCTGGAATTGGAGTATTTCGGAAATCTCAACACCGAATATAATTAATTGATGGGTTATTAATAATTTCGGGTACAAGACACTGGTTGGCGGAACCATCTCATTAACAACCAACATTTTGTAGTAATTGCAAGCAAGTCCTTTGTTGTAGGAAAAAAATTGACTTTTTCGCAAAAACATAAAACTTAGATCCCCACAGCCAAATTGCATGTAGTGTTAGCATTATTATTGTTGTTATCTCTATGACTTGCCGGCATATTCAAAATGCTGACCTACACAGCTGCAACATCTCATGTTGCAGAGGAGTTTTCCGACCAGGAGTGAGGCTACGACCTACGCTCGGTGATTGCCCTATGGAGTCGAATGGACTCGCTTATCGTCTACGCTTCTGCAGCATTTAGTTTTTCTCATGAGTTGGCCTTTGGCCGAATTTATTCTATTGTAATAAAGACTCGATATGAGAATCGTGTAATAAATCAGGTGTGATTGAACCTTGAATCCTTTCATCAATGTACTATGTGTGCCAGCATGATCTTGGGATGGTACAGCTACACAGAGACTTAACCGATTTCGAGTCGGGTCGCTACAGAGGTGGTGTCAGAGCACACGCTGACCGTAGGACGTAACCCCTAGGATCAAAAAGCCATAGGAAGAAATTATTTTATTTTATGTCCTTATCATTCCGTAATTCTCCCGTGTTCATTTTTGACTTCTCTCCAATTTTCAACATTCTAGATGGCTGCCGAGTTCACCCCAATTCTGCTAACGGAGTTTTGCCAGCCGGATGAGACGATGCTTTTTGGCAAGAAGCTGGTTCAGATCATGAAGAAGCTGAAGATTGCCCTGCCCTCAATCACCGGGAAGCCTACCAATGCACTTCCGACGGATACCCGCTACAGGATTAAGGTGCACATTCCAGGGAGGACCTTCGGAGGACATTTAGAGCCCATCGACTTTGAGTTTACCGCTTTCACTTGGATCCTCAAAAGAGACATGACAATTTATCGTGCACTTGGACATCTCCGAGAAGAGTACAGGGCCGAGCTCGACCCATCAGACCTTGCCATGATTTCTCACAGAGCTAGGAATGGAGATATCATCCGTACCGTGGAGGATGACTCCATTCTTTCATATGTCCAAGACTTGGAGAGTCACATCAGGAACCAGGAAATCCAGACGTGTCGAAGCTCGAAGGTACATAGGAGTCCGCTATTCTATGAACTGGAACTGGAGGAGAAGGCACGCGCGGACTTCCTTGAACATGAAGAAGAAGTCAAGGATTTTTATGGATAGAATCGAGGACCTAAAGAAATATATTGCCACACTGGAGGAAAAGATGGTCCAGGGAGAAGACCTCTTCCCGAGTGGAGATGATGGACCCCTCATGAGCAATGACCGGGATTATGAAGAGAGCTCCACCGAAGGAAGACGCAAGAGGAGGCGCCGCACCAGAGGACGCCGCACCGGAGGACGCACGGATAATTGATGAAGACATTTAGTCGACCACCATGCTTTATTTCTATTTTTTCGTCGATCAGTTAGGCTGTTTTCTCGATTAGTCGTGAGATTTTGTAATCCGAGATTGAACCTTGTTTGAGATGAATGAATAAATGATTGGTGTGATTATGATTGTGCATTCATATGGGTAGTGCTACTTTCTCATTAGACCCTTATTCTATTCTAATTTCTCATCCACTCCAAAACACCAAATGCCTCCAAGACGTGACCCCGGATTCACTTTCTCGCAGGAGCTCACCCAGCTGATCCAACAGCAGAATGCCTTGATGCAAATGCTCATCCAGAACCAAGGCAACAACAACAACAACAACAACAACAATCCACCGCCACCACCCCATGTCGACAACCTGACCCGGTTCCTAAGGCTGAATCCGCCGGTGTTCTCTAGCAGCACTGAGCCGATTGTAGATGATGATTGGCTCCGCAAGATCGGAATGTAGCTAGCAACTGCTGGATGCATAGATGCTGAGAAGGTGCGTTTTGCCGCACATCAACTGGATGGACCCGCAACCTCTTGGTGGGATAACTACACCACCACCTATCCCATCGCCACCATTACGTGGGATCCGTTTCAGCAGGCCTTCCGCACCGCTCATGTCTCAGCTGGAGCCATGAGTCTGAAGAAGCGTGAGTTCCGCAACTTACGCTAGGGGAATCATACTGTGGTGCAGTACGTGGATGAGTTTAGCCAGTTAGCTCGCTATGCCCCGGGTGATGTGGCCACAGATGCCGCAAAAGAAGAGAAGTTGGAATGATGAGATGGGAATGCAGCTGATGGTGGCCACCTTCAATAACTACCATGAGCTGGTAGACAAGGCCATCATCCTTGAAGGCAAGCAATAGCAGATTGATAGCCACAAGCGAAAGTATAGCCAGGGGAAGTACAACTCGGGAGCTCAGCAGAAGCCTCGCTACACCCCATACCGGGGATATCACACCCATCACACCCATGGAGGACATAACCATGGAGGGAACGGGAACAATCGCAACAACAACACCAACTTCAAGTCTGGCAATGGAGGCAATGGCAACCAGCACCGTCCCGCTCCGGCTCAGAAGGATCTGAGTCATATCACCTGTTTCAAGTGCCAAAAGACAGGACACTGTGCCACCGATTGTCCGGAGGCCAAGAGGGGAAATGGAAACGGCAACGGCAACAGAAACTCAGCTACCAAGAAGCCTAATCCTTTTCCTTGTGCCCAGGTGAACCACATCGACATGGAGGACGTCTATGATCAGACAGACACAATGGTTGGTAAAATTTTATTAAATTCACGTCCATTATTGGTACCATTTGATTCTGGTGCAACACATTCATTCATATCAAGGGTAGTTCTGGAAAAGTACGGGTTGCCCACTAGAACCCTTAGAACCCCTCTTCAGGTCACTTCCCGAATAGGAGAGATGACGATAGGCTTAGGCTGTCATTCGACCCTCAGCATCGGAAATCATGATTTTCTCACAGACCTCATAGTATTGGAATCCCAGGGATTGGACGTAATCCTAGGCATGGGCTGGTTGACCAAGTTTAAAGGAAACATTGACCGTGCCCGCAAGATGATTTTTCTCACCACCCCGGAGCAGAAGAGGATCAAGTATGTATCCAGACGCACACCAATGAAGAATCAAGTGAATTCCCTCACGGGAGTTGTTCAGGAGGAAGTGCCCGTAGTGCAAGATTTTCCCGATGTATTTCTGGAGGAATTACCAGGAATGCCACCAGACAGAGACATTAAGTTTTTGATTGAGTTATTACCCGGCAAAGCCCCAATATCCAAGGGACTTTATCGGATGCCCCTGAACAATTTGGAAGAGATCAAGAAGCAAATTAATGAGCTATTGGAGAAGGGATATATTCGGCCAAGCTCGTCACCTTGGGGGCCCTAGTTCTTTTGGTAGAGAAGAAAGATGGAACCCTGAGAATGGTGGTGGATTATCGTTCATTGAACAACGTGACCATCAAGAATAAGTACCCTCTGCTGATGATTAATGACTTATTTGATCAGCTAGTTGGAGCCAAGGTATTCTCCAAGATCGATCTTCGATCAGGGTATCATCAGTTGAAGATTCATGAACAGGATATACCCAAAACAACTTTCACCGCCAGGTATGGTTTATATGAGTCTACCGTCGTGTCATTCGGATTGAGTAATGCCCCTGCGTATTTTATGAGCATGATGAACAAGGTATTTATGGAATATCTTGACAAGTTTGTCGTGGTGTTCATCGATGACATATTGGTTTTCTCCAAGAGCGAGGAAGAGCATAAGGAACATCTGCGTCTAGTTCTGGAGAAACTCCGAGAACATCAGTTATATGCCAAGTTCAGCAAATGTGAATTTTGGTTGAAGGAAGTCAGATTCCTTGGACATGTTATTTCAGGAGAAGGAATAGCAGTCGACCCCACCAAGGTTGAATCGGTCACCAAATGGCTGTCCCCCACCTTAGTCAAGGAGATCCGCAGTTTTCCTCGACTTGCAGGATATTATTGGAGATTTATTGAGAATTTCTCCAAGATTGCTAAACCCATGACCAAGCTGTTGAAGAAGGAAACCAAGTACATTTGGACCGAGGAATGTGAAGCCAGCTTTCAGGAGCTGAAGAAACGTTTGGTTACAGCCCCAATGCTGATTTTGCCGGATATACGCAAGGATTACCAGGTATGTTGTGATGCTTCTCATCAACGACTCGGAGGAGTGCTCATGCAGGAAGGAAAAGTTGTAGCTTATACCTCCAGAAAGCTACGACCTCCACTACAAAAAAAGACACATCCATGACATTTTGGGCCGAACGAAAAAAATTTCTGTCATACATATGACACTTCTATGACGATAGTTGTGACAAAACCTGGTATCATCATAGATGTGGTGGGCTCCTACTTCTATGACAAAAAATCATGATAGAAAATGGGCTTTTCGTCCTGGGTGGGCCGGAGATGCCGCTGCATGACATTCTTTGGGCCGTCCATGACGGAAAAACCGTGATAGAAGCGAGGGCGAGGAAAATTTTGGGGAGTTCCTGGTTACGGTGGGCGGTCGGGGGCCGAGCTATGCGTGTTTCTCTCGTACATGTACGCACATGTGTGCGAGGCGTTGGCTCTAACTGAACCCGAGCGAGGCGTTGGGCTCTAACTGAACCCGAGCGATTGCACTGCAGGCTACGCGTTACTGAACCCGAGCGATCGATCGATGGATGTTAACTGAACCCGATCGAGCGATTCCTTCGCTACTGCTGCTAACTGAAGCCGATCGATTCTGCCTCTCTGGATGAATA
>NC_041391.1:547104898-547136921 GCF_002162155.2 Triticum dicoccoides
GCGTTGCCTCTGGATGAATAGGACCCCGTGGTGTGGAGGGCTGGATGAACAGGACGACCCCGTGGAGGGCTGGATGAACAGTAGACGGTGGAGGGGTGCCCGTGGAGGGGTGGTTGAACAGTAGCCAGTGGAGTAGCGCGCGGTGAAGGATGGATGAACAGGAGCCCGTGGAGGATGGAGGAGGTCGATGGTAGCCCATGGAGGCTGGAGGAGGTCGACGGTGGAGATGAACAGTATCCCCTGGAGTCCCGTTTTGCGGTACGCCACACCCCTCTCGATGAATAGGACCCCCGTTTCGACCGTAGCGCTCCAACACAAGTCTGTTTCGTTTGTTTTGCGGTATGCCACACCCCTCTCGATCAACATGACCCCCGTTTCGACCGTAGGAGGTCCGTTTCGTCCGTTTTGCGGTACGCCACACCCCTCCCGATCAACAGGACCCCTGTTTTGACCGTAGGAGGTCCATTTCCTCCGTTTTGCGGTACGCCAGACCCCTCCCGATGAACAGGATCCCGTTTCAAACGTGGCCGGTTGACCACAAGGCCGTTTCCTCCGTTCTGCGGTACGTCAGGCCTCGTTTCCATCACTTGTTCCGTCCAAGCCCTCCCGATGAACACGACGACGCATTCCGTTCCGACCCAGCCGGTTGGCTCCCCATGAACACGACGATGACGCTGTTTCTCCGTTCCGACCCAGCCATGTACACGAGCCCTGGCCGCACATATATGCGAGTAGGCGTTCGAGACCCTGCCCGTATGTACGTACGTGGCCGTATTTTCTTTCTTGCACCCTGGCCGTTGTACGTACGTGTACATGCTACGTGCGCGCCTCTACTACGACACGCGCGCGCCTCTACAATGACCAGTATGTACATACACGTTCGCGACTAGAATGACAATGCTACGTACGCTTCGACCAGGTGGGTCCCGACTGTCAGACACTTCCTTGCGTGCGAAGATGTAGCTGGTGGGTCCCAGCAGTCAGGGGGGCGAATCGTTTTTTTTGCCCGGACGCACTTCCTTGCATGTGGAGGTGTAGCTGGTGGGTCCCAGCAGTCAGGGGGGCGAATCGTTTTTTGCCCGAACGCACTTCCTTGCGTGCGAAGATGTAGCTGCTGGGTCCTAGCAGTCAGGGGGCGAATCATTTTTGTTCCCGGACGCACTTCCTTGTGTGCGAAGATGTAGCTAGTGGGTCCCAGCAGTCAGGGGGCGAATCATTTTGTTCGCGAAATATGGTGGCCCATCCGGTGGGTCCCTGCTGTCAGGTGGAGGAATAATTATTTTGCGCGTAATAAGGAGGCACTTCCTTGCGGCTGCCGTGGACCCAGCTGCCAGCCTCTCCACATACAGTCCACGTTCGATGGAAGTCGTTCCTTGACCACATTGACCACGTCGCGCCGAGAGCACCAGGGCGGTGGACGATGGCGAGGCTAGGAAGGGGACGACACGGAGCCGGGGAAGACACGGCAATGGATGCCCACGCGTAGAGGAGTATGAGGGTTCACTCGTTCGGCTGTGGTGCGAGGCTGCCGTACCCACAGAATAATAGGGGGTGTGGGTGCGTAGAGGGATGGCCTGGCCATTGTTGGGAGTAGTAGGGGGCGGTGAGGCCTCCGCGGCATCATAGCCGGCCACGGGCGGCAGGAGCAGGCGGCACGATCAGCGCTGCTTTGGGCGGCTGGAGCAAGAAGACCAGAGGTTGAAGAAGCACTACGACCGTTGGATGGACATCGTGTTGGGGAACGTAGTAATTTCAAAAAATTTCCTACGCACACGCAAGATCATGGTGATGGCATAGCAATGAGAGGGAAGAGTGTTCGTCCACGTACCCTCGTAGACCATAAGCGGAAGCGTTATGACAACGCGGTTGATGTAGTCGTACGTCTTCACGATCCTACCGATCCAAGCACCGAACGTACGGGGCCTCCGAGTTTAGCACACGTTCAGCTCGATGACGATCTCCGACCTCCGATCTAGCCGAGCTCCGGAGATGAGTTCCGTCAGCACGACGGCGTGGTGACGATGATGATGTTCTACCAACGCAGGGCTTCGCCTAAACTCCGCGACGATATGACCGAGGTGGAATATGGTGGAGGGGGGCACCGCACACGGCTAAGGAACAATCCGTAGATCAACTTGTGTGTCTCTGGGGTGCCCCCCGCCCCCGTATATAAAGGAGCAAGGGGGAGGCCAGCCGGCCCCTTGGGCGCGCCAAGGGAGGAGGAATCCTCCTCCTAGTAGGAGTAGGACTCCTCCTTTCCTACTCCTAGTAGGAGTAGGACTCCTCCTTTCCTACTCCTACTAGGAGGGGGAAGGAAGGGGGAGAGGGGGAAGGAAAGGGGGGGCGCCGCCCCCCTCCTAGTCCAATTCGGACCAGAGGGGGAGGGGGGGGGGCGCGGCCCATGCTGGCCGCCCCTCTCTCCTTTCCCCTAGGGCCCATGAGGCCCAATACTCTCCCGGGGGGTTCCGGTAACCCCCCCGACACTCCGGTTTTCTCCGAAATCACCCGGAACACTTCCGGTGTCCGAATATAGTCGTCCAATATATCAATCTTTATGTCTCGACCATTTCGAGACTCCTCGTCGTGTCCGTGATCACATCCGGGACTCCGAACAAACTTTGGTACATCAAAACTTATAAACTCATAATAAAACTGTCATCGTAACGTTAAGCGTGCGGACCCTACGGGTTCGAGAACTATGTAGACATGACCTAAAACCATTCTTGGTCAATAACCAATAGCGGGACCTGGATGCCCATATTGGTTCCTACATATTCTACGAAGATCTTTATAGGTCAAACCGCATAACAACATACGTTGTTCCCTTTGTCATCGGTATGTTACTTGCCCGAGATTTGATCGTCGGTATCCAATACCTAGTTCAATCTCGTTACTGGCAAGTCTCTTTACTCGTTCCATAATACATCATCTCATAACCAACTCATTAGTTACAATGCTTGCAAGGCTTAGGTGATGAGTATTACCGAGAGGGCCCACAGATATCTCTCTGACAATCGGAGTGACAAAACCTAATCTCGAATTCTGCCAACCCAACATGTACCTTCGGAAACACCTGTAGAGCACCTTTATAATCACCCAGTTACGTTGTGACGTTTGGTAGCACACAAAGTGTTCCTCCGGTAAACGGGAGTTGCACAATCTCATAGTTGCAGGAACTTTGTATAAATCATGAAGAAAGCAATAGCAATATACTAAACGATCAAGTTCTAGGCTAACGGAATGGGTCATGTCAATCACATCATTATCCTAATGATGTGATCCCATTAATCAAATGACAACACATGTCTATGGTTAGGAAACATAACCATCTTTGATTAATGAGCTAGTCAAGTAGAGGCATACTAGTGACTTATATGTTTGTCTATGTATTCACACATGTATCATGTTTCCGGTTAATACAATTCTAGCATGAATAATAAACATTTATCATGATATGAGGAAATAAATAATAACTTTATTATTGCCTCTAGGGCATATTTCCTTCAGTCTCCCACTTGCACTAGAGTCAATAATCTAGATTACATAGTAATGATTCTAACACCCATGGAGTCTTGGTGCTGATCATGTTTTGCTCGTGAGAGAGGCTTAGTCAACGGGTCTGCAACATTCAGATCCGTATGTATCTTGCAAATATCTATGTCTCCCACTTGGAGTTGGTCCCGAATGGAATTGAAGCGTCTCTTGATGTGCTTGGTCCTCTTGTGAAATCTGGATTCCTTTGCTAAGGCAATTGCACCAGTATTGTCACAGAAGATCTTCATTGGTCCCGATGCACTAGGTATGACACCTAGATCGGTAATGAACTCCTTCATCCAGACTCCTTCATTTGCTGCTTCCGAAGCAGCTATGTACTCCACTTCACATGTAGATCCCACCACGACGCTTTGTTTAGAACTGCACCAACTTACAGCTCCACCGTTTAATAAAAATACGTATCCGGTTTGCGATTTAGAATCGTCCGGATCAGTGTCAAAGCTTGCATCGACGTAACCATTTACGACTAGCTCTTTGTCACCTCCATATACGAGAAACATATCCTTAGTCCTTTTCAGGTATTTCAGGATGTTCTTGACCGCTGTCCAGTGATCCACTCCTGGATTACTTTGGTACCTTCCTGCCAAGCTTATTGCTAAGCATACGTCAGGTCTGGTGCACAGCATTGCATACATGATAGAGCCTATGGCTGAAGCATAGGGAACATTTTTCATTTTCTCTCTATCTTCTGCTGTGGTCGGGCATTGAGTTTGACTCAACTTCACACCTTGTAGCACAGGCAAGAATCCTTTCTTTGCCTGATCCATTTTGAACTTTTTCAAAATTTTGTCAAGGTATGTGCTCTGTGAAAGTCCTATTAAGCGTCTTGATCTATCTCTATAGATCTTGATGCCCAATATGTAAGCAGCTTCACCGAGGTCTTTCATTGAAAAACTTTTATTCAAGTATCCCTTTATGCTATCCAGAAATTCTATATCATTTCCAATTAATAATATGTCATCTACATATAAAATTAGAAATGCTACAGAGCTCCCACTCACTTTCTTGTAAATACTGGCTTCTCCAAAAGTCTGTATAAAACCATATGCTTTGATCACACTATCAAAGCGTTTATTCCAACTCCGAGATGCTTGCACCAGTCCATAAATGGAACGTTGGAGCCTGCACACTTTGTCAGCACCTTTTGGATCAACAAAACCTTCCGGCTGCATCATATACAACTCTTCTTCTAGAAATCCATTCAAGAATGCAGTCTTGACATCCTTTTGCCAAATTTCATAATCATGAAATGCAGCAATAGCTAACATGATTCGGACAGACTTAAGCATTGCTACGGGTGAGAAAGTCTCATCGTAGTCAACCCCTTGAACTTGTCGAAAACCTTTTGCAACAAGTCGAGCTTTATAGATAGTAACATTACCATCATCGTCAGTCTTCTTCTTAAAGATCCATTTATTCTCAATGGCTTGCCGATCATCGGGCAAGTCAACCAAAGTCTACACTTTGTTTTCATACATGGATCCCATCTCAGATTTCATGGCCTCTAGCCATTTTGCGGAATCTGGGCTCATCATCGCTTCCTCATAGTTCGTAGGTTCATCATGGTCAAGTAACATGACTTCCAGAATAGGATTACCGTACCACTCTGGTGCGGATCTTACTCTGGTAGACCTACGAGGTTCAGTAGAAACTTGATCTGAAGTTTCATGATCATTATCATTAGCTTCCTCACTATTGGTGTAGTTGTCACAGGAACCGGTTCTCGTGATGAACTACTTTCCAATAAGGGAGTAGATACAGTTATCTCATCAAGTTCTACTTTCCTCCCACTCACTTCTTTCGAGAGAAACTCCTTCTCTAGAAAGGATCCATTCTTAGCAACGAATGTCTTGCCTTCGGATCCGTGATAGAAGGTGTACCCAACAGTCTCTTTTGGGTATCCTATGAAGACACATTTCTCCGATTTGGGTTCGAGCTTATCTGGTTGAAGTTTCTTCACATAAGCATCGCAACCCCAAACTTTAAGAAACGACAACTTTGGTTTCTTGCCAAACCACAGTTCATAAGGCGTCATCTCAACGGATTTTGATGGTGCCCTATTTAACGTGAATGCGGCCATCTCTAAAGCATAACCCCAAAACGATAACGGTAAATCAGTAAGAGACATCATAGATCGTACCATATCAAGTAAAGTACGATTACGACGTTCGGACACACCATTTCGTTGTGGTGTTCCAGGTGGCGTGAGTTGCGAAACTATTCCACATTGTTTCAAGTGTAGGCCAAACTCGTAACTCAAATATTCACCTCCACGATCAGATCGTCGAAACTTTATTTTCTTGTTACGATGATTTTCCACTTCACTCTGAAATTCTTTGAACTTTTCAAATGTTTCAGACTTGTGTTTCATCAAGTAGATATACCCATATCTGCTCAAATCATCTGTGAAGGTGAGAAAATAACGATACCCGCCGCGAGCCTCAACATTCATTGGACCACAAACATCAGTATGTATGATTTCCAACAAATCAGTTGCTCGCTCCATAGTTCCGGAGAACGGCGTTTTAGTCATCTTGCCCATGAGGCACGGTTCGCAAGTATCAAGTGATTCATAATCAAGTGATTCCAAAAGCCATCAGTATGGAGTTTCTTCATGCGCTTTACACCGATATGACCCAAACGGCAGTGCCACAAATAAGTTGCACTATCGTTATCAACTCTGCATCTTTTGGTTTCAACACTATGAATATGTGTATCACTACTATCGAGATTTAGTAAAAATAGACCACTCTTCAAGGGTGCATGACCATAAAAGATATTACTCATATAAATAGAACAACCATTATTCTCTGATTTAAATGAATAACCGTCTCGCATCAAACAAGATCCAGATATAATGTTCATGCTCAACGCTGGCACCAAATAACAATTATTCAGGTCTAAAACTAACCCCGAAGGTAGATGTAGAGGTAGCGTGCCGACCGCGATCACATCGACTTTGGGACCGTTTCCCACGCGCATCGTCACCTCGTCCTTGGCCTGTGCTCGCTTATTCCGTAGTCCCTGTTTTGAGTTGCAAATATTAGCAACAGAACCAGTATCAAATACCCAGGTGCTACTACGAGCTCTAGTTAGGTACACATCAATAACATGTATATCGCATATACCTTTGTTTACTTTGCCATCCTTCTTATCCGCCAAATACTTGGGGCAGTTCCGCTTCCAGTGACCAGTCTGCTTGCAGTAGAAGCACTCAGTTTCAGGCTTAGGTCCAGACATGGGTTTCTTCTCTTGAGCAGCAACTTGCTTGCTGTTCTTCTTGAAGTTCCCCTTCTTCTTCCCTTTGCCCTTTTTCTTGAAACTAGTGGTCTTGTTGACCATCAACACTTGATGCTCCTTCTTGATTTCTACCTCCGCAGCTTTTAATATTGTGAAGAGCTCGGGAATAGTCTTGTTCATCCCTTGCATATTATAGTTCATCACAAAGCTCTTGTAGCTTGGTGGCAGTGATTGGAGAATTCTGTCAATGACGCTATCATCCGGAAGATTAACTCCCAGTTGAATCAAGTGATTATTATACCCAGACATTTTGAGTATATGTTCACTGACAGAACTATTCTCCTCCATCTTGCAGCTGTAGAACTTATTGGAGACTTCATATCTCTCAATCCAGGCATTTGCTTGAAATATTAACTTCAACTCCTGGAACATCTCATATGCTCCATGACGTTCAAAACGTCGTTGAAGGCCCGGTTCTAAGCCGTAAAGCATGGCACACTGAACTATAGAGTAGTCATCAGCTTTGCTCTGCCAGATGTTCTTAACGTCGTCAGTTGCATCAGCAGCAGGCCTGGCACCCAGCGGTGCTTCCAGGACGTAACTCTTCTGTGCAGCAATGAGGATAATCCTCAGGTTACGGACCCAGTCCGTGTAATTGCTACCATCATCTTTCAACTTTGTTTTCTCAAGGAACACATTAAAATTCAACGGAACAACAGCACGAGCCATCTATCTACAAACAAACATAGACAAGCAAAATACTATCAGGTACTAAGTTCATGATAAATTTAAGTTCAATTAATCATATTACTTAAGAACTCCCACTTAGACAGACATCTCTCTAGTCATCTAAGTGATTACGTGATCCAAATCAACTAAACCATGACCGATCATCACGTGAGATGGAGTAGTTTTCAATGGTGAACATCACTATGTTAATAATATCTACTATATGATTCACGCTCGACCTTTCGGTCTCCGTGTTTCGAGGCCATATCTGCATATGCTAGGCTCGTCAAGTATAACCTGAGTATTCCGCGTGTGCAAAACTGGCTTGCACCCGTTGTAGATGGACGTAGAGCTTATCACACCCGATCATCACGTGGTGTCTGGGCACGACGAACTTTGGCAACGGTGCATACTCAGGGAGAACACTTCTTGATAATTTTAGTGAGAGATCATCTTAAAATGCTACCGTCAATCAAAGCAAGATAAGATGCATAAAGGATAAACATCACATGCAATCAATATAAGTGATATTATATGGCCATCATCATCTTGTGCTTGTGATCTCCATCTCCGAAGCACCGTCGTGATCACCATCGTCACCGGCGCGACACCTTGATCTCCATCGTAGCATGATTGTCGTTTACGCCATCTTTTGCTTCTACGACTATCGCTACCGCTTAGTGATAAAGTAAAGCAATTGCAGGGCGTTTGCATTTCATACAATAAAGTGACAACCATATGGATCCTGCCAGTTGCCGATAACTTCGGTTACAAAACATGATCATCTCATACAATAAAATATAGCATCACGTCTTGGCGATATCACATCACAACATGCCCTGCAAAAACAAGTTAGACGTCCTCTACTTTGTTGTTGCAAGTTTTACGTGGCTGCTACGGGCTGAGCAAGAACCTTTCTTACCTACGCATCAAAACCACAACGATAGTTCGTCAAGTTGGTGCTGTTTTAACCTTCGCAAGGACCGGGCGTAGCCACACTCGGTTCAACTAAAGTTGGAGAAACTGACACCCGCCAGCCACATGTGTGCAAAGCACGTCGGTAGAACCAGTCTCGCGTAAGCGTACGCGTAATGTCGGTCCGGGCCGCTTCATCCAACAATACCACCGAACCAAAGTATGACATGCTGGTAAGCAGTATGACTTGTATCGCCCACAACTCACTAGTGTTCTACTCGTGCATAAAACATCAACGCATAAAACCTAGGCTCGGATGCCACTGTTGGGGAACGTAGTAATTTCAAAAAAATTCCTACGCACACGCAAGATCATGGTGATGGCATAGCAACGAGAGGGAAGAGTGTTCATCCACGTACCCTCATAGACCGTAAGCGGAAGCGTTATGACAACGCGGTTGATGTAGTCGTACGTCTTCATGATCCGACCGATCCAAGCACCGAACGTACGGGGCCTCCGAGTTCAGCACATGTTCAGCTCGATGACGATCTCCGGCCTCCGATCCAGCCGAGCTCCGGAGATGAGTTCCGTCAGCACGACGGCGTGGTGACGATGATGATGTTCTACTGGCGCAGGGCTTCGCCTAAACTCCGCGATGATATGACCGAGGTGGAATATGGTGGAGGGGGGCACCGCACACGGCTAAGGAACGATCCGTAGATCAACTTGTGTGTCTCTGGGGTGCCCCCCCGCCCCCGTATATAAAGGAGCAAGGGGGGAGGCCGGCCGGCCCCTTGGGCGCGCCAAGGGAGGAGGAATCCTCCTCCTAGTAGGAGTAGGACTCCTCCTTTCCTACTCCTACTAGGAGGGGGAAGGAAGGGGGAGAGGGGGAAGGAAAGGGGGGGCGCCGCCCCCCCTCCTAGTCCAATTCAGACCAGAGGGGGAGGGGGCGCGCGGCCCATGCTGGCCACCCCTCTCTCCTTTCCCCTAGGGCCCATGAGGCCCAATACTCTCCCGGGGGGTTCCGGTAACCCCCCCGACACTCCGGTTTTCTCCGAAATCACCCGGAACACTTCCGGTGTCCGAATATAGTCGTCCAATATATCAATCTTTATGTCTCGACCATTTTGAGACTCCTCATCATGTCTGTGATCACATCCAGGACTCCGAACAAACTTCGGTACATCAAAACTTATAAACTCATAATAAAACTGTCATCGTAACCAATAGCGGGACCTAGATGCCCATATTGGTTCCTACATATTCTACGAAGATCTTTATCGGTCAAACCGCATAACAACATATGTTGTTCACTTTGTCATCGGTATGTTACTTGCCCGAGATTTGATCGTCGGTATCCAATACCAAGTTCAATCTCGTTACTGTCAAGTCTCTTTACTCGTTGCGTAATACATCATCTCATAACCAACTCATTAGTTACAATGCTTGCAAAGCTTAGGTGATGAGTATTACCAAGAGGGCCCAGAGATACCTCTCCGACAATCGGAGTGACAAAACTAATCTCGAATTCTGCCAACCCAACATGTACCTTCGGAAACACCTGTAGAGCACCTTTATAATCACCCAGTTACGTGACGTTTGGTAGCACACAAAGTGTTCCTCCGGTAAACGGGAGTTGCACAATCTCATAGTTGCAGGAACTTTGTATAAGTCATGAAGAAAGCAATAGCAATATACTAAATGATCAAGTGCTAGGCTAACGGAATGGGTCATGTCAATCACATCATTCTCCTAATGATGTGATCCCATTAATCAAATGACAACACATGTCTATGGTTAGGAAACATAACCATCTTTGATTAATGAGCTAGTCAAGTAGAGGCATACTAGTGACTTATATGTTTGTCTATGTATTCACACATGTATCATGTTTCCGGTTAATACAATTCTAGCATGAATAATAAACATTTATCATGATATGAGGAAATAAATAATAACTTTATTATTGCCTCTAGGGCATATTTCCTTCACATCATACGGTCATTGGAGCTAGAATCATTCATATATTGACTAAAGTTGACAAAGGCCTCCGTCCCAGTCAACTTAGTTGGCCCACAAGTCAGCCTCCCACCAAGGTGGGTCCCAGCTAGCAGGGGGGTATTCATTTTTTTGTGCATAATAAGGAGGCACTTCTGGTGGGTCCAAGCTCACAGCGGGGGAACGTTTTTTTTCATGAAATACGGTGGCCCGTCCGGTGGGTTCCAGCAGTCAGAGGGAAACGTTTTTTTCGCGAAATACTGGTGGCCTGTCCGGTGGGTCCCTGCTGTCAGGTGGAGGAATAATTATTTTCCGCATAATAAGGAGGCACTTCCTTGCGGCTGCATGGACCCAGCTGTCAGCTCCACGTACAGTACTCTTCCGATGGAAGTCGGTCGTTGACCACATTGACCACGCCGCGCCGAGAGCACCACGTCGGTGGACGACGGCGAGGCCTAGGAAGGGGACGACGCGGAGCCGGGGAAGACGCGACAGTGGAAGCCCGCGTTGAGAGGAGTACGAGAGTTCACCGGTTCGGCTGCGGTGTGAGGCTGCCGTCGCTGCAGAATAACAGGGGGTGTGGGTGGGTAGAGGGATGCCCTGGACAATGGTGGGAGTAGTATGGGGCGCTGAGGCCTGCGCGGCAGCACAGCCGGCCACGGGAGGCGGGAGCAAGTGGTCCCGCCGGCGCTGCTTTGGCGGCTGGAGCAAGAAGATCAGAGATTGAAGAAACACGACGGCCGTTGGATTGACATCCAACAGTTACGTCTGCTAGAATCGTTTGTTGAAATATATAATAACTAAAAAAATCTTGCATACGCGTGAACTAAACAGGCCCACAAGTCAGACCACTCCCTCTTTTTTTTAATAATTTATATATAGCTCATGGCAACTTCTTATGCAATTTATTGCAGTTGTATTTTTTGGTTGGCCAGGGCCAATTTCGCATATTTTTGTGGGTTCCAAACTATTTTTAATACCGAAATGTCGAGCCAGATTTAAAGTACTTTGAAGATATATTTAAATTAGGTTAATGCCCAGTGAAATAGGAATCTGAAAATGTGAAAAAATTCAGAAATTATAAAGTAATTGCCAATTTGTCATCTGTTTTTATATTTACAACCCATTTCATATTACTTTCAAGCTTTGCAGGCGTCTTGAAAGAGTTGCAGCCCATTAGGGCATAGAAAAATAAGTAGGCCTGGATTTGGGTGTTCTTCAGAAAAAATAAACTGGGCTCATTTTCACAAAGAAAAAATAGCTCGGCTGGTCACGTGGTGAACATAAAATATAAGCCTGGGCTAGACGGGCCACAGCCCAGTTCAAACCCTGCTCCGTCTCAACAATAACAAAAAAGTACTGCTCGAGTAGCTACGTCCCAGGTGTCAGCCGATCTTGTGCTGTTCTCTTGTCTATTGACTATATATGCTCACAATGTCGTGGGTCCCAGATGTCAGGAAAACACTAGGAGGAAGAATTTTATTTTTCCATACGCTGACGTGGTGGGCCCCTACTCCTCTCCACGTACTTTTGCCGATTCTTGTTGTTTGTTGACCATGTTGACAACGCGAGAGGGCGGCGCCGCGGTGAGCGCACCAAAGCGCACGGAGGACGTCGGCGTTAACGATTTAGGAGACGGTGGGGTGGCGATGCGTGCGCTGAGGCGCAGCCAACCGTGGGAGGCGGAAGCAGGCGGCCCCGCTGGCGCTGGTTTGGTTTTGGCGACTAGAGGAAGACAGGACTAAAGAAACACGACAGACTGTAAAAGCAGCAGGAGTACTTAACAACCTTAACTGAAACCAGTAGGGGCACTTAACAACCAAAGCTGAAAGCAGTATGAGTACTTATACAGGTTCAACCATACAAAGCACGCCTCGAACAGTGCTACTTTGCCTACAGTTAACCAAGGGTGAGGCCGCCAAGCCCCAGGACAAGGCCCATACGCCACCCCACGCATCCACAACCTTCTGAAAGCGGCTTCATCTTGCAATGTGGTCAATAAACAGGATATTTGCTTTAGAGCCATGGAAAAGCATGAACATAATCTTCTGTCCTATTCTCCAAGATGGACGGGCCTTCATTATTTGAGACCACCCATGAATAAGTATCATTTCACCTCCAAGGGGAATTGAGTAGGTCGACATAAACATCATGTTCTGACCAAGCGCAAGTCTGACCCGACCATGGTGGGGCATCTGTATAGGAACAATAGAACTGGGCAGTTCCTGTTTCAAGAAGATCACAGCTGTAAAATTGTGTATAACCAATAGTTTATGAACAACATATATAATAGAAAACAACTCATACCATAAGTTTCTCGACACAGTTGGACCTGTTCAACGAGTGCAGCAGTGGCACACATATCCCACGTGGCCTTCCACCATTGAAACGCCCCACAAGGACCTCAAGACGATCAATAAAGTGTAGGAACTTGTGGATGTCGATCCAGTCAACTTCAGTGCCATCAGTAACAGTCGAGTTATTATAGAGTAACAAATGAGCAGACTGCTTAACTCTGAAAAAACCTACACGTGCCACCAATTATAAGAAAATATTAGTTAGAAGTAGCATCTTCGTGAGAGATTTGTTGCTACTTCTAAAGTTAAATTGTGATTAGTTAGATAGAATAGGTGGATTAAGAAGTAATCGAGGCAACAAGCAAGAACCAGATACAAAACTAACATGGATGAACAATTGGAACGACATCGGGGTGCAAGATCGCAGTGAAGATGAGAGCAGGTTCTGCTATTTCCATCAACATTCATGCGCCAACTTTCAGTCCGTAACACTTGAGAAAGTTTATCCAAGTTCGGCCATAAAAAAAGCAGCGATCTTCTTGGTTCATGAACCCAACTCGGAACTTATATCCATGGCTTGTCTTCACTGTGACCATTAAACTAGTGTATTCAGTTATGGCAAGGCCGAGCATCTTGAGTACATGTGTTCTGGCAGAGCAAATAATACACTGCAGGAAAAATAATATGAGAACACAGCATGTTCAAAAAAACCCCACCCTCCCGGATAGAAAAGAGGATTCTAGGAACATACGGTGCACGTTTCAAAATGTTGTGTTAGGATGAGAAGGAACAAGTGTGGCGTCTCGCCGAGGGCGTAGAAACTTGTAGGGTACTCGCACTTTGGGCACTGCAAATGAAACACACTAGATTCAGTAGGAAGAAAAATACATCAACGGCGGTGGCTGCCATCCTAGGATTACCTGCCACCAAGGGACTTGGATTTATCGGGGATGGATGAAGAATTCGTACCTGGTTCTCCATGAGAAAACCCTATGCAATCGCCAAGAGGGGGTTTCTTCTGAACAAGCAGACGAGGGAGAAGGGGATTCAGGCCCAGTGAAATATTGCCGCTTCGTCCGTCCAGCTTACTGCTAAAGCTAGAAAGGGGGGGGGGTGTGATTTGACGGCTCATTGGGCATTACTATGACGCTACGACCGGGGTGTGTCTACCATGAAGTTGTGCACTCTAATTTGTGCATATGGCATGTGGACCCCGTTGCCAGTTGCCCCACATATCAGCGAAAGGAAGTAGAAAGACAGGAGTAACTAGTTACACATAAATATATTTTTTGACAGAGAGATACTCCCTCTGTAAAGAAATATACAAATCTTTTAAATCACAGATAGGCTCACCTTGCCGACAAATATACTCCCTCTGCAACGCATGGGCATTATGGGGGTTCAGCTTTTTTTATGGGGGTTCAGCTGAGAATATAATACTCAGATAGGCTCACGGTTCTGGACTTTGGGCCGCAGGCCGACCTTGCATGTTTGGGGGCCCATGTGTTCTACCTCAGCGCTTTTCATATTGCAAGCGATCGGTACGGCGCTGGTTTTAGATGTTGTCGCAAGGCGAATACACAAAATTGAATAAAGCACGACAGCTGTTGGAATGAATCGAACGACAGTTCCTAACCAGCAATCAGAGTTGCAATTCTATCAACGATATACCATGTGATAAATAATACTGTCGTACTACTTATACACACAGGACACTTGTTTCACCATGCCAGATTGTTACATCAAAATCTCTCGGAGGATAGATCAGTTCAGCAGTTGCGTGCTGCTACTGAAGAATTTCAAAGTTGATTTGGACCAGCTCTCCTTGCCGAGAAAGTTCGATTTTGACATCATCCCCTACCGCAAGAGATTTAGATTTGAACCTTGACCATCCTTTAGCATCAATCATCATGCGACCATCCTTTGTACTTACGGTATATTGAGCAGGTTCATTCACACCAAGCCTGCGCTTGGTAAGAGAAACTTTGCCGCGGTCGCCCGGATTGTTGAACGACTCCCTCGTTGCTCTAGGAATTATCTGTTTGCAAACAAGAAGACATACCCAAACAGTTAGATCAACACAGTGAATCGTGTGAAACAACATGGAAAGAAAAAAGAACGAAGCACTTGGGCGGCCAATGCTTACCAAGAAGGTGGACATGTCGGTTTTTGTAAGGACTTTGGTATATGAAGTGCGAACTGCAGCCCAGTCTATTGCCGGTGCAACTGCATGGGCCGGAGCAGATGCAAGTGCAAGTGTTGGTGCAGGTGCCGAAGCCGCTGCTGCTGCCGGAGATGGTGCTCCTTGTAGAGCTGGTGTCAGTGTCGGAGCAGGTGCCGGTGTCGATGCCCGATCCTCCGGTAGATCAGACTAATCCGCTAACGCGGTCGGTGCCCATTCCTCAGCTGGATCAGACCGAGCTGCTGCCGCTGTCAGTGCTAGAGCAATTGCCGGTGCTCGATCTATTGCTGAAGGTGGTACCGATGTGCGAGCGGTGATCGTGTCTGGTCTACTATGATCAACTTTCTAACTTGACTAGGATCCGTGACCGTGATCCAGTTTTTTATTCATTTCTTTTAAACGCGAGAAGGACTAATTGTGGCGTTTTTGTTAAACCAAACTCCAGTTCATCATAGGGATTCAGCTTGTACTCAGACAACAGACTGATCCAATTTTTTCCAGTAATATAAGTGATGGACAGTGCCTTTGTTACTGACACGACATAAGAAGTGAAACCTGCAAAATAGCCATTGTAGAGCAAACCAAACGGTTTATTTTGTGATGAATGTCACATGGCAAAACCTGCATCATAAAAATTGCAGGAAAAGAAAGAAAACATGACATTAAATCAATAAGATTTAGACAGTAAATCAATAGGATTTACTTGATGTGACATGAGTGAATCCTTACCAGGAAATCACTATGTTGAAGTACTAAACAGAAGATTGATCGTCCAACTATGCATGGCATGCAGGGGCCCCGCCTACTCCCACAAGCAGGACAGTCCAAAGGTCGTGACAAATCGTATGGACCGAACATCCATGGGACTGGAAATCTTGGTGGGTGCAATAAACCCTGCAATGCATACAGATATTGGAGTGTAACCATAATTGATAAACCGTCCTCACAAAAAATATGATTTGGATACTTCAAAATATACAGACTGAATTGAGTGGACGTCCATTAACATAGACCGTTCTCAGGACTGACCACACACCAAAAGCGGTACTACTAATAAACAATACAGGGTTAACAAACAAAAATCAAGTACTGAACAATAGTACTTACTACAGACAAGCAAACTTGCACTAACTAAACTTTGCAGACTATTTCTTGCCACTGACCTACGGGATGAACCCCGCATAACTGACTAGGCCATGAACTTCGTGTGAGATGTCTACATGCACCATCACCATCTTGTCAACCTTGGAGAACCTAACAGAGTGGTCTTTCCACTCATAAACATGATGATGAAGACAGGCCGCATCAGATTTGTTGGGAAGCCTTACAAGAACCACACCCTTCATAATCGAAGGCACAACCAGGAAATTGTTGTGGTCAAGTACAGCCTTGAGAACACGCCTGACAACAAAGCTACAGGAAAACACTAGTTCAGGACACGTGGCGACAAGGACACAACAGCTGGATAGTTCAGCAGTAGAACTCATCATCAGGTCTTCCAGTTCACACGGCATGACTTTGAGAACTTCATCTCCACCGTGGACCTGGTTCTAATTCAAACAGAAACCATATTTTATTACTACCTCCGTTCAGAAATATAAGATGATTTTCGATATTGTACTCCATATATGACTACATATACACACAGAAATGAGTGAACAAAGACACTAGAACATGTCTTCAAAGGCATGAGAGCACAGGGATTACATGCAATATCCATAACACAAGTTACTGAGGCAAATATACCCTCTTAGTAGCATTGATGTTCATAAAGTACTCCCTCCATCCCAAAATTCTTGTCTTAGATTTGTCTAGATACGGATATATCAAGTCACATTTTAGTATTAGATACATCCATATCTAGACAAATCTAAGACAAGAAATTTGGGACAGAGGGAGTAGTTGAAAGTAATCTATAAGAAATCAGTGTCAACCTCTCGCATGTTTTGGTCAAAAGAGGAATTTAGAACAGTCATTTGGCACACTAAAATCACATGCAAGATCACCCAGAAAGTTGCACTACCAGTACTAGTACTGCGTGTTAGATGAAAAAACACGATCAAGATCGAGAAAAAGATCGTCAACAAGAGACATTACTGTCACGACCAAGATGCGACCCTATCCTAAAGGAACTCGAAGGTCCCACCAAGGATAGAAGCGCATCTTGAAGACGCTTTTGCAAGGTGGATATCTTTACATCAACATTACATAATAGATGGGGATACATACAAGAGGCATACAATGCCACATGAATACAACAATACATCATGCATAAGGCCAACATCCGACTACGGATGAAACACAAACAGAAGCTCAAACGACATCCACCCTGCTAGCCCAGGATGCCGACCTGGAACCTATCCCCTGATCAAAGAAGAAGCAGAAGAAGAACTCCAAGACAAGCAAACATCACTCTCGCATCACGATCATCGCATAACCTGTACCTGCAACTATTGTTGTAGTAATCTGTGAGCCACGAGGACTCAGCAATCCCGTTACCATGGGTATCAAGACTAGCAAAGCTTAATGGGAAAGGAAGGGGTAAAATGGTGAGGTTGCAGCAGCGACTAAGCATGATATGGTGGCTACCATACGCAAATGAGAGCGAGAAGAGGAGCAAAGGAACGGTCATCAACTAGTAATGATCAAGAAGTGATCCTGAGCTCCTACTTACGTCAATCATAACACATAAACCGTGTTCACTTCCCGGACTCCGCCGAGAAGAGACCATCACGGCTACACACACGGTAGATGCGTTTTAATTCGGATCTGGTGTCAAGTTATCTACAACCGGACATTAACAAATTCCCATCTGCCACATAACCGCGAGCACGGCTTTCGAAAGATAATACCCTGCAGGGGTGTCCCAACTTAGCCCATGATAAGCTCTCGTGATCAACGAAGGATATTCCTTCTCCCAGGAAGACCCGATCAGTCTCGGAATCCCGGTTTACAAGACATTTCGACAATGGTAAAACAAGACCAGCAAAGCCGCCCGAATGTGCCGACAAATCCTGATAGGAGCTGCACATATCTCGTTCTCATCGCACACCGGATTGTCCAAACTTCCGGTAGGCCATCCTAGAGTTGCCCCTGGTGGCCACCGGCGGCTGACAGGTTGGACCAACACTCACGACGAGCACTGGCCTGGGGGGTAAATAAAGATGACCCTCGGGCTCCGAAAACCCAAGGGAAAAAGGGCTAGGTGAGGCAAATGGTAAAACCAAGGTTGGGCCTTGCTGGAGGAGTTTTATTCAAAGCGAACTATCAAGGGGGTCCCGTAAATCACCCAACCGCGTAAGGAACGCAAAATCCGGGAACATAACACCGGTATGACGGAAACTAGGGCGGCAAGAGTGGAACAAAACACCAGGGATAAGGCCGAGCCTTCCACCCTTTACCAAGTATATAGATGCATTAATTAAATAAGAGATATTGTGATATCCCAACATAATCCTGTCCACCATGGAGCAATCTTCAGCTTCACCTGCAACTAACAATGCTATAAGAGGGCTGAGCAAAACGGTAACATAGCCAAGCAATGGTTTTCTAGGAAGGGTGAAAAGGTTAGAGGCTGACATGGCAATTTGGGAGGCTTGAAGAGCAAAAGATAGGTAGCGCAGCATAGCGATAGAACGAAGCAACTAGCATAGCAATGATAGTAGTGAGATCCAAGGTGACGGTCATCTTGCCTGAAATCCCGCTAGGAAGAAGAACGAGTCCATGAAGAAGATGAAGCCACGAAGACGAACCAAGCGTAGACGAACAAATCCTCACGATCGCAATGAAACAAGAACTAACAAGAAGGAGCACAACCGGAAAGAAGAAAACAACAAGGTAAACACACAACACGTAAACATAGCATGATGCACAATCAAGTATGATGCATGTCCGGTTTAATGAGGCATGGCATGGCAAAGCGCAACAAACAATACTACAAGTTAAGTGGAGCTCAATATGCAACGAGTTGCATATTGACAAAACCCCACATTGACATATTTAGTTTAATCTCATTTAAGCTACCAAACAATATTAAATGTTGTTAAACATGGCAACAGGCGAAGCATAATTAAACTACCTATCTAGGCAAGTTTAAATGAGGCTGGAACAAACAAACAACAATTCCAGAAAATCCCCATGTCCATATTTCCAATTTGGTACTGCTCTGTCCTAAACCATATTTTATAGTTGTTAAACATGCAAAAGAATGCCACCATGTTAAACTATGCATTTTCCACCCCATTTACATATAAAGTTTATTTAAAACCGAGCTACGGTTATATAGTTATGAAATAAATCATTTTAACATGGCATTTAAGCAAATTAATTCAAACAGCAAGGTTAATTATTTTTAACATGGATGAATGTTGGATATTGTGAAAGTACATGAAATTCTAAGCATTTCACATATACGACATGTTTCATTTGGATGCATGGATATTTAGATATGAGCAATGCAATTTTACTGGCATTTTTGAAAATATGCATGCACTGGATATGTGACAAAATCACAGAATGGAAAAAAACGTCTACGGGCCGAATGCAACGCACTGTGCAAAGCCCAAGATGGACCTGGCCCGAAATGGATGAGTGAGTGTGCGTGTGTGCAAAATAAAAGAAACAGAGCGCGTGTGGCTGACCAGCTGGGCTACAATGGATAGGCGACATTGCACGGGTTCGTCTCTAGATGACACATGCTCTCGAACTGATCTGGACTGAAGAATCAACGAACAAAGAGCAAAAACGAAAATAGGGGCGCCTGGGATTTGAACCCCAGATCCCTCAGATACATGCATGCGCTGTTAACCAGAAGGGCTATGATAGAAATCTGCTAACGAATGCCTTACACACAACATGAACTACGCTCTGGTGTTGATCTGACGAAACTGCAGACGGAAACAGAGATAGCTCGCTCTGTGGCCGTGTCTGAACGCAAACGAGCAACGAAACTTGCTGATGCAGCAAGGGTGAGTGTGCATGTGGAATAACTGAAACAACAACAACAACAAAAATGAAAAGGGAGGGAGAGCTGGGTTTTAACCCAGGACCTAACGGATGGATGCAGCTTGGTGCGAACCACTGCGCTGCCATGGCTTCTGTTGATAGGAAAGGGCGCGGCCTTCTAAGAGATAGCCCAGGGTTGAGCTTCTCTGTTTAGACAGAGAAGACGACGGCTGCAACGCCGGCGCCGGCGAGGGCAGCCGTGGCGATGGCGGGGGTTGAGAGGCCGCGACGGGCGTGCGGAATAGGCTAAGGAGGTGCGCATGCGTGCGGAGGGCTGCGGGAGGAGTCCAGAGCGTGAGCCTCGAGAAGAAGCTCGTCTCAGGCCACGACAAAGCGCAGCGATGCAGCGGCAAAGCCGGGCGCGGCGAGGCGAAACAGAGGGGCGGCGGCTGAGTGCTTGTGAGGATGCATGCAAGGTGAAGCGAGCAGGGCCTAGAACACGAGCTTGGGCTCGCTACCATGGTCGTCCATGGCGGACACGGCCTCGTACGCGACGGGATCGGCAGCCACAGCGGAAAAAAACGAACCGGAGAGGGGCTGGGAGGAATGGTTGCTCACCGAGGGGGTGCTGTTGAAGTTGTACGGGGTTGGAGATGAGCGGGCACGGTGAGAAGACACACTGATCGGGGCGGCGTCCTCGTGTCCACAAAGCAGAGGAGGCAGGGGAAGAAGAGGATGCGGGCGTCGCGGCCTTGCCGTCCCACGGCGCTGCAGAGGACGTCGGGGACGGAGGTGAACTTGGAGAAGCTGCTGGACACCTGGGCTCCGCCTGGGATCGACGGAGAGCACGTCGGCGGTGAGCCGGTGTTCCTGGTGGTCTCGGGTGGGTGGAGGGCGACGGCTATGGTGGCGACTCACCTACGGCGGCCGCGGAGAGGAAGAAGAGGGCTAGGGAAAACCCTAGGGAAGCCGGGGGGGTGGAATTTATAGGAGGGCTACTAGGCATCGAGGCGTCGTGGTTTCACTGTGGTGGCCATGTGCGCTTCTTCACCGAGAGTTACTGTGAGAGAAGAAAAGTTCAAAGGTGGAAGAAAAGGAAGAGGAGTGAGGATGACAGGTGGGGCCGAAGGATTGCATTGGAGAGAAAAATTACCAGGGGGAGGCTAGGCTGGGCTGCTGCTCTCTCGTAGCTGCGCTGCTGGGCCAGGGCGCCCCAGGTGAGATCGGCCCAGGTAAGTCTTCTCCTTTCTTTTCAATTTCTGTTTATTTAAATAAACAGCTACACGAAAAGAAAAGGTCAGGGGGCTAAGAGGGGAGTTTTGCAGATATGAAAATATCCTCAAGCTCCTGGAATTATGGGTTATTCGAAATAATTGGTTTGGGCATTTGAGGTAGAAAAATAAAACAAGTTTGATTATAATTCAAATTTGAGGTATTTTTGAACCCAACCAAAATATCTTCAAATGAGCTGAAAATTGGCAGAGAGGGTTTAGGCATGGTTTAAGATTAATAGAGAAAGAATGAACATTTATGGAGGAGGGGAAAAGGTCACTTGCAATAAAGGGGGAATTTAAAAGAAGGAAGAAGTGAAATGGTTTGCACTTGGATAAGGGCCTTGGAGAAAAGATGAAGATCGGCAAACAACCATAGGAGGAAGAGGGGAAGATGGAGAGCACATAACCAACACCTCAACATGAAGAATGCAACACACATGATGATCATGATATAATGCAATAAAAAAATGACAAGAGGCACATCCATATCATGTAGCATATAACAGGGTGAGATGAACATGGCAAACAAATAAAGATGGCGCAATACAATATAATAAAATATGAACAAGATGCAAGAAGCAAAATATGGCAATGGCACTCATCATGCTCATGGCATCAACATAGAGGAATGAAGGATGCAAAACAATTATTATAATGCAACAAACATAATAAACACACGGCAACAACTAAAATGAAATAGAAGGCATCTGGAGCATCGGTCTCGGGGCGTTACAATTACCTAGACTTTCTTAATGAGGGATCCCGGAGAGCGGGGCTTGGACAGGGCAATGGCTTTGAGCTTGTCTGCGGTAGTCTCGGCGGGGTGCTTGTGCTTCTTCGTACCATGAGCCTCGACGGTTTTGGCCAGAGCCATAGACATCACGTCGGCCGGTGCTCCAGCGTCCATCCAAGAGAGGAAGCTGAGAGATAAGAGTGAAAGGAGGAACGAGATGAGGGAGAAGCAAAGCGATTTGGGGTTTTCTTCATAAGAAGAAGCTGAGAGAGAAGAGTGAAATGATGGTTGCTTCGTTCGTCCAACTTACTGCTGGAAAGGAGGGGGTTCTGTGATTTGATGGCTCATTGGGCATTACTGCGGCGCTTCGATCAGGGTAGTCTACCGTCACTCTACTACGGAGTAATTTAGTGCATGGCTGGTGGACCCAGGTGCTGGCTGTCCCACACGTCGGTGAAAGTGAGTAAATTAGTGCATGGCTGGAGGAGGATCCACACGGTAGAGCGTGTCCACTGTTTTTCTGAAGAAAAAATGATTACAACAAGCGTTTCCACTCTTACGACGGAGCAGTGCGAAACACGGCAGCCACTTGAACATACACAGTGCTCCTACTACTAGGCATGTGCAGTGGTTCATACGTCAGTACTACACAATCTTGTTGCTTGTGTAGTAAGATATGACGATAACAAATGATGTTGTGCACATGTCAACTACTCCTATATGTAACATAGTACCGCTTTTTCGACTGTCTGATCGAGAATGAACTGTGAGATCAATGTTAACAGAACTAGGTCCACAACGCACGGAGAGTACGGTGCTACTGTACTCCACGAAACATGAACCATATGAAGCACAAATAGTCTTAGGCAGGGTGTATGAAGGGTGCACGGGATGGGAGGAAAAGTTCCCTTCTCGACCCACTTTTGGGTGTTTGCCAGAGTGCATGACGGGTGCATGAGTCCACACTAGTAGGTTGACAAAAATACACGAAGAGGAAACAACTATATTGAGATGAGAATGCAAGCAAACACACCCACACGCTTTATGCTACAGTGACTGATCTGCACCGTATGAGTTTGATCCAACAGTCATGTTGCGCCGAGACATGGACATGCCCATGCAGAGGGCGCCTAAACACCACCGAAGTCCCTCTGCTTCTCGAGGCGCACGATGTTGGTGATGCAGGGTGCAACCGCCCGCTGAGCCCGCTCCCGGTCGACGGGAGCCAGCTCGTCAAAGACGACGTCCAATGGCAGGAATGGATTCTGGTGACGGAGCCCTGAAAGGATTCGCCCGGCAACAGCGATGGCAGCCCGCAACCCCTCCTTGTCCAGCTCAGCCCCCACTGTCGCGCGGAGACGGCTCGGCTCCTCGGAGATATAGGTGAAGAAAGAGACCAGGTCAGGAAGTCACAGCTCGTTGAAGTCGACCGGGTGGTCGAATGGGTATAGCCCGACGGCCGGCATCGTCGCGCTGGCACGACGGTAGGCATCACGCAGCCGCAACACGTGCGTGGCAACTTGGTTCACCAAGTGGCTGAGGCGATCCTGGACCTCGTCACGATCGGCCCGCTTGCGCTCCAGCCGGCTCCCCTAACGGCCTATCGTATCTCCCGCTTTCTGTAGCAATGCCGCCGACGCCTCGAGCATCTTTGTGGTGGACGCCTGCCGCTTTTGAAGCTCCGTGAACTCCCGCACATAGCGGAGGAGCATGGCACTCCTCTCCTCCTTGAGCTCACGTAGCTCCACGTCCTTGGCCCTGAGCTCCGCATCCTTGGCATGGAGCTCCTGTGTCAGGCGCCTCACCTCGGACTCCATGAGCTACTGCGCCGCCATGGCACCAGGTAGAAGCAATGGGGAGAGGAAGCAAAGGGGGAGAAACGGTTGAAAGGCAATGCAATCTACGGGAAGGCGGAGGGAGCCAGCCGAGGAGCGGGGAATCTTTTGGTTTTCACCACGGTAAAACACCAGTCAACGACTTCTCACATCCGGGAGCAGTGGGTTTTACAGGCGGAGTCATTGTGACTAATTGCTGCCGCGCCTGCTCCCGTCAATCAAAAAATTAAAAATCCTACCGCACCTGCTCCCGTCAATCAAAAATTTAAAAATCCTGCCGCACCCAAACACCAGAGCAACACCGCGGTGGATATTTAAATTTACCTGCCAGCAAGTAGATAAAAAAGGGGTGAAAAAAAAATGTGGCGGCGGCCTAGCTAATCGGTCGAACTAGCCCAACTAGCTAGCCACCGTGCTTCACTAATGTACTCGGCGGGAATGGTGGTCTTTCGTGATTTGACGACTCATTTACTTGCTTCGGCGCTACGACCGAGGAGGACCCAAAAAACGCGCGGTAGGGCGTCCCACGTCAGGAAGAATATATGCGTGCACCATCCGGGAGGACACGAAACCGCGCGGTAGGGTGTGCCATGTCTCGGCATGGAGGAAAAATGTGCGTGTAAAAATATACTGTATCAGACGTAGTTCCTATGGTTCGACCTCGGGACCCAGCCTCGGGACCTAGCCACACAGCTTCATCATGCAAACGTGGCACGGAGGATAGATGAGGTTAGCTCCGTCTCGACCAGCCACAACGTCTCTTGTTCTAGGCGATTCTTCTATTTTCCAAGATTTTTTTAGTTGTAATAACACCACTGCAAGCTAGCGCCGCTCTTCGTGTGTGCCCGTGCAAAGGTTAGACGATGGAGAGAAGAGAGATTGTGATCGCAGACCTAGGACCCACCAGTAAGTGAGACAACGGTCATGCACGTGTTGACGAGGCACTCCCTCTACTCTACTCAATGCAAGTACTGTATAAAATCAAGTTATGGGACAAAGCCAACAACCGTTGTTGTTTCAGGCTATCGACTTACGCTTTGAAGTCCAGGTTGCCAGTTCGAATCTCGTCTTTCAGATTTGTTAGTTTTAGGTCCAAATTTGATTAATGACAAGTGGGACCCCCGTGTGTTGTTCCGATATTTCAGTGTAGGATGGTCTTCTTGAACAAACACTTTGCGCAGTTAGACAAGTAGCGGCATGAGTTACACATATTTTGCAAGTTTACAAACAAAAATGACAGCGGCATAGAATATCACATCCACCCCGCAGCTTAGATACTATGGTGATACGAGTTTTTACACCGTTGGAAGTGAGATCCAATGGCTTGGGAGTAGTATTTGTAATTATGCGCAATTTCGAAACTCTCCAAAGGTTTTTTTGCAAATAAAACATTCAGGCCTCGTGTGTGCCGCTGCATCTTCGATCCAACAACTCCCCGGTGCTTATATTAGGTGCTCCCCGTAGCTTAATTACCCGCTACGGTGATATGAGCATCTAGGTCGTATGATCAGTGATCAGATGGCACATGCGTAGTACTTGTACTTTCTGCTCATTTCCCAAACTCTATCGGCCGTATATTGCAAAAACATTCAAACCTCCTACTGTGGGCCGTTATATCTCAGTGAACTAGTATCACCATAGAATCTACGGTGCGGGAGCACCTCATATTCTCCCGTGCAAGAAAACATAAGGTGATATCGCAGCTTGGATGCTACGGTGATACGAGCTTGGAGGTCGTTTGATCTGAGATCCAATGGCATCTGAGCAGTCTTTGTGCTTGTAAGCAGTGGCCGAACTCTTTTGGGGCTTTTCTGCAAAAAATCATTCGAACCACCGAGGAGGTGTTGGGTCACAAATCCAACGGCTCCGAAGAGCTTGTATCACCAAAGCATCTAAGGTGTGGTAGCACATGATATTCTTACGTACAGGAGAATATGATGTCCTCCTTCATCTTAGATGCTACGGTGCTACGAGCTTCGAGGTCGTTGGATATGGGATCCAAGGGCATCCGAGTAGTTTTTGTACAAATTGTGTGCAATTCTCAAACTCATCAAGGTTTCCTGCAAAAATATTAAGACACATCATGTGAGCTACTATATCTCAGATCTATAAGCTCCAAGCAACTCGTATCGGCATATAGCATCTAAGGTATGGGGGCACATGATTTTCTCCCGGGGAGGAGGGGTGGGGGTGCACAACCAATCGGTGGTTGGGAGGGTGGGGACAAATATAATCTAAACAACCCTAGATAGAGCTCCACAATTTTATCTAAGGTCGAGGGGTTGACCCCCGACAATAATAGCTCCGCCTAAACACAACATTTGCATGTACTGTAGTACTAGACTTAATATTCATGTTTCAGTTTCATGTTCATTTTAAATATTGAACTGAGGACCATGGATGTCTTACATTTTGCTCCCTTCGTTCCTAAATATTAGTCTTTTTAGAGGTTTCAAATGGACTGGCACATACGGATGTGTATAGACATATTTTAGAGTCTAGATTCACTCATTTTGCTCCGTATGTAGTCACTTGTTGAACTCTCTAAAAGACTAATATTTAGGAATAGAAGGAGTATTTTTGAATTCGTGTCATACATGCATGGTTTGGAAAAATAGATGCACTATACTTATTGGATTGTTGTTGTGTTCGTGTGTGTGTGTCTGTGTGTGTGTGGTCACATGCTTGATACATACAAAGTTTTCTCACCTCCATATTGTTCATCTTTTAAATTTGAATTTGCATTGGAAAACTTACTAGGGATACCATGAAATGTGAAATCCACGTTGAGATCACTATATCACAAACTCACTCTAATTCAACAACTCATCATAAATATTTTACCACGTTGAGATTAGTATTTGCAAGGAAAATACGGGTATTGTAATACACATAGATTCGTTCGTCAATTTAAAAGGTTCCTTTCATATTCTCGAATGGTAGGACCCAACGGCGTACCAGCCAGACCTTGGCTCATGTTGATCCTAAAAAAACCAGGCTTGTGTCCTTCGGTGGCGTGCGTGGTACGCACATTAGGCAACCCCAACCAGTCGAGCCTCAGTGTTTCAAGTCGAAATATCTGGCGGCTAGAATTCCCCTCATGTCCTCGGTCCATAATGAATACCGATGAACAACGGAGGGATGGTTTAGTAACTAGACAACGTTACCTACCGTGCCGATCACGGTTCAATTCCCTCGGTCGCCGCTCATCAAGGTCACCCGTCAACTACATTGCCTAGTACTACTACTACTACTACACCAGGATGAGCACAGATTTGAGCCCGTTTGTTCGTGCCTAGTACTTGAGTTAATATATCACGCAATGCATTGGTACGGAGGGATTATCCTTTTACTCTGCATATATAACTTGTCTGAAGTCTAACTAAGCAAAATGTTTGACCAAATCCTTTCTTAAGAAATACAACAGGATAGATATATGGCTTGAAAATTTATTGCATGATGCAGGTTATGATATTGTTTTGAATCCTGGATCTTAAATTTCAGAAAATCCAAAAGTGAGCATAAATTCTTGAAACTGAGCATGGTCACATGATATGGCACAAATATTACTTCGTAAGTTTTTTCTTCAATTCGAGACAAGCTACTTATGACAAGTTGCACAAATGAAGAGCCAAGGTATTTTGGAACAAAGACCTATCACGTTAAGGCGAACGCTTTCACTATTGAAACCGTGGGCGTTTACATGCCGCCACGAGTCCCCGCTTCTCATCGGCAGGTGCCGTCCGAGCAAGCATGTGAGTCGACGGGAGGCGTGCGAGCAGACCGCTGCGCCGGCTGTCAGGGAGGCGTGCGAGCAGACCGCTATGCAGGCTCACCGGGAGGCGAGCCCTTTGACCAGGCTCCGCCGCCCACCGTCGTCCCAACTGCTCCCACTTTTAATGTCGCCGGCGCCGCAGTTTAAAATCAACCCCGCACTACCCGGTATCGCTACAATCTTCTCTCTTCCTCTCCGATTTTCGTGCCGTCTACCTCCAACTAGCCTGACCTAAATGTATGCCATGCTGCATCACAATGGTCTGCCCTTAGTGTTCCAGTTTCCTGAGGAAGACACCTAGCCGGAGTCTCAAGAACATAAGGCGCTTTGGGACGAGCTTGAACTGGCCTTGCGGGAAGACGCCGCGCCTGTCTGATACGTCTCCAACGTATCTACAATTTTTTATTACCCCTTTTGGATGTTTATGGGCTTTATTTTACACATTTATATCATTCTTGGGACTAACCTACTAACCGAAGGCCCAGCCCATATTGTTGTTTTTTGCCTATTTCAGTATTTTGAAGAAAAGGAATATCAAACGAGTCCAAACGGAATGAAACCTTCGGGAGCGTGATTTTTGGAACGAACATGATCCGGAGAGCTTGGAGTGCAAGTCAAGAAGCTCCTGAGGGCCCCACGAGACAGGGGGCCGCGCCCCCCCTGTAGGGCGCGCCCCCTGTCTCGTGGGGCCCTCGGGCAGCCACCAACGTACTTCTTCCTCCTATATATACCTATGTACCCCGAAAACATCCAGGAGCACCATGAAACACAATTTCCACTGCCGTAACCTTCTGTATCCGCGAGATTCCATCTTGGAGCCTTTGCCGGCACTCTGCTGGAGGGGGAATCAACCACGGAGGGCCTCTACATCAACATCCTTGCCCCTCCGATGAGTTGTGAGTTGTTTACCACAGACCTACGGGTCCATAGTTATTAGCTAGATGGCATGTTCTCTCTTTTTGGATCTCAATACAATGTTCTCCCCCTCTCTTGTGGAGATCTATTCGATGTAAACTCTTTTAGCGGTGTGTTTGTCGAGATCCGATGAATTGTAGGTTTATGATCAAGTTTATCTATGAATAGTATTTGAATCTTCTCTGAATTCTTTTATGTATGATTGAGTTATCTTTGCAGGTCTCTTCGAATTATCAGTTTGGTTTGGCCTACTAGATTGGTCTTTCTTTCCATGGGAGAAGTGCTTAGCTTTGGGTTCATTCTTGCGGTGTCCTTACCAAGTGACAGAAAGGGTTGCAAGGCATGTATTGTATTGTTGCCATCGAGGATAACAAGATGGGGTTTATATCATATTGCATGTGTTTATCCCTCTACATCATGTCATCTTGCTTAATGCGTTACTCTGTTCTTATGAACTTAATACTCTAGATGTAGGCAGGAGTCGGTCGATGTGTGGAGTAATAGTAGTAGATGCAGGCAGGAGTCGGTCTACTTGTTATGGACGTGATGCCTATATACATGATCATGCCTAGATAATCTCATAACTATGCGCTTTTCTATCAATTGCTCGACAGTAATTTGTTCACCCACCGTAATACTTATGCTATCTTGAGAGAAGCCTCTAGTGAAACCTATCACCCCCGGGTCTATCTCTTATCATATTTGCTCAATCTACCTTTATTTGCATCTTTACTTTTTGCATCTATATTATAAAATACCAAAAATATATTTATCTTATCATACTATCTTTATTAGATCTCACTTTCGCAAGTGGCCGTGAAGGGATTGACAACCCCTTTATCGCGTTGGTTGCAAGTTCTCAGTTTGTAAGTGTAGGTGCGTGGGACTTTTGAGGAGCCTCCTACTGGATTGATACCTTGGTTCTCAAAACTAAGGGAAATACTTACGCTACACTTTGCTGCATCACCCTCTCCTCTTCGAGGAAAACCAACGCAAGCTCAAGACGTAGCACTGTCCCCGCTCCCGTTCTGGCTCCCATCGCCCTGACTGCACCAGCGCCCATCCCCATGGCATTGATGGGCTGGGAGCCGCACATTATCGCCGAGCTTGATCCCATGGGGTTCCACGAGGTTCCCGCCGACTTTCACGTGCCCGTGCACCTGCCAGCGCATGCGCCTGCGCATGCACTGACGCGCACGCCCGTGCCGGTGCCCGTGCACCTGCCAGCGCATGCGCCTGCACGTGCACTGACATGCATGCCCGTGCTGGTGCCCGTGCACACGAATGTCTCCGCCGCGCCGTTGACAGCGCCTATCCCCACGCGGGTGCCAGTGCCCCCCTCAGCGGCATGGATGGCCGCCGTCGACCGCTTCCTTGCACCGACGCCAGTCGCCTCCTCCGGCTAGTTGACTCGGTCCGAAGTCCAGAACATTTTGGCCTTCCTTGAAGGTAGGCCAACGTACAGGAGTACGCCAACAACGGCGCAAGACGCCGCCGTCGCCGTCGGTCAGTGGCCCAACACACACAGAGCACGGTAGAGGAGCCGCTTCCCACCGCGAGACGGCCCCGCCACCGCCGCGTAATCTAAATTTGCCATGAAAAACGTTCGGATTGCCATGCTTAAAATCCGAACGTTTATCATTTCCGTTTATTTTATATCGATCGTCGTATAATTTAAAGTCGGAGTCAGACTTAACGAAATCTATGGATTGATCGATTGAATGTTCTGCTAGAGCCGTATCAAATTAAATATAAAACGTCATCAAGCCACATGTATTCCTTGTCATCCAACGACCTAGACTGCTTCAATGTCGAGCACTCAACACATTTAGCGTGGAGTTAATTTCATGCCAAAAATAGTGCTAATCACATAATAACACGCAAATAATATCCTAGTACTTAATATCTACATGCACTTAATATACTTCCAAATTAACGTGCATTGCACGTACACATTGACTAGTGCTGCTAGTACGTGAAACTGGTGCCGTGACTTGTGAACGCGTCCAGATATGGTCAACGGCAACATCGCCCGCGAGTTCTTCGTGTTTGCCCGTGCATCTAAACGCAGAAGGGGAGGAGAGAGAGAGCACACATGGAACCCACCAGTAAGTGAAGGCGAATAGTACTAAAAATAATATTACATGTTATCCATTAATTAGGCTGTGGTAATATAAAAACATTATGTGAACAAAGGGGGGTACAACAAACATTGTTGTTCTACGTATGTTGCCTATTGACGTGCGGCTTGAAGGCCCGGTCGTATGTTCGATCATCGTCCTTTATTTTTCAATTTGTATATGGGTCCAAATTTGTTTCATGACATGTGGGCCCCTCGGTGTGTAGTTTGTAGCACTTTAATTTGTGGGTCAAAATTTGTTCCATTCCAAGTGGACTATCGGTGTGTAGTTTTGTAGCTTATTTATAATAATTGAAGAGAACAACATAGTTTTTTCAATAATACCATGGTGCCACGTTGAAGGCAAGAAAGGACGTGTGAGAGAGCGATGACCGAGCCAGAGGGAAATCAACTAGGGGAGTTGCGTGGGTTGCAACGGTGTTTGGAGTAGTTGTGGGCCGAATGCTACGAAAATATAATCTAAACCGACCGGAATAAATGCCTACACAAATTAATCCAAGGTTGGAGTGCCCCTCGCAATGTAAATAGCTCCAGCTTTGCGAGGGATGGAGAGGTAGTAGCTTCAATGCCTGGAAGATACGGTGTAAGAAAGCGAGGTCAATCGAGAGACATATAGATAGAGACAAAGTGAGTGTGGTCCGACATTCATTGAACAAATATATATGCTCTGGAGAGATATTGTCCGATTGAGCTTTTGGCAAGGGTGAGGGATGTAAGATAGAGCTTGAGAGATGATCCAGTCACAGACGTGTAGATATATTCTGTGCGTGGGAGGAAGCAAGGTCAACCGATCACATAGGGTCGCTGTGCGATCGAGAGAGTGAGACGGGTTGGAGAGAGTGACCTAGATAGACAATGTGCGTGAGGAGTATACATTGTGAATAGGTCGAATTGGGCTCAAACATGGTGATATATCATTTTTGTCCGAGAAAGAGCGAGGTCAATCGAGACATACAGAGAGAGAGAGAGAGAGAGAGAGAGAGAGATTGAGTGAGCGTGGCTCACCATGAGGTCAAAAGAGTGGCGGCGGCTTGGATGGACTGACCTAGATAGACAATCTGCATGAGAGAGTATAGAGTGTGTCGTTCAAGGCCTGAATAGGGAGATATATCATTTGTGTGTGAAAGAAAACGAGGTTAAACGAGACTCAGATAAAGAGAGCGAGATTGAGCGAGTGTGGCCCGCCGTGCGGAAGAAAGAGTAAGACAGTCTCGAGGGAGTGACCTAGATATATAACGTGCGTGCGTGCACATGAGAGGTTGGGGGGGGGGCTAGATAGGCAATGCATGTATTTAGTGCGAGAGGGTGAGAGGGAGAGGGGAGAGAGAGAGAGCTCGGCATGGGGTGCAATGGCGGGTGTGTGAGGTAGATACATTTGGTAACAGAGTGGAAAAAGGGGTTGTGTAGTTGAGAGACTTAGAGATCGAAACATGGAGAGAAAGAATGAACGTGTGTTGGAAACCGATAGCTTCCTAAGGTGGTTAGGAGAGG
>NC_041391.1:547137281-547148605 GCF_002162155.2 Triticum dicoccoides
AACAACATTTGAATGTACATAGTACGAGACTTAATATCGATGTTTCAATTCGGTGTACATTGTAAGAGTTGAACCGAGGACCATGCATACGGGTAATTATTTCAAATTCGTGCCATACTAAGTTTCGAAAAGTTGACATTGACTCAATTTGTTGTGCTTTTTTGTAGGTCATATGTTTGAATCCATCCAAAAGTTTTCTCACTACCATGGTGTTCATCATATACATATGAATTTGTATTAAAAAAGTAGCATGGATACAGTGAAATGCGAAATTCACATTAGAATTGGAGATCGCTACGTGACATACACTCTAATTCAAATAACTAATTATGTGACACACACTCTAATCCACGTTAGCGTGGATACCGTTTCGATTTTTTTCAAATAACTCCTCATTAATTAATTTATAGTACTCCCTCTGTTCACTTCTATAAGACCTTGAAGACATTTCAGACAATGTGCAAACAGTTCATTTTAAGTTGTCTGAAACAACTTACAAAAGTGAACGGAGGGAGTATCTCGTTTTGAATGACTAATTTTTGCAAGGAAAACACGGGCATGGTAATACATACAGATTCGTTTGCAAATGAAAGAAGATTCGTTTGCATTCTCAAATGTATGCGCACCAGGCAAACCAGGGTCGTGTCAGGGTGGACACTACTTCGGTGCCTTAAAGGCACCTGCCTTTGGGTCACTGACATGTGGGCCAGCCACCTTTTGGACCCACATGTCATGGACACAAATGTAGGTGCCTTAAGGTACCGAAGCATAGTCCTGTTGGGGTGGTCGCGTGTGTCGGATGGATGCGTAGCACCCAGCCACCCACCCCCTCCCCCCTCCCCAACTCCCCCAGCCCCCACCCACACACCTCCCCAAAAAAGGACGTTGACAAAATAAGTTCGCGCTTCCACGTTTTAGATTGAAATATCTGGCGGCCCCAATTCCAGCCCTGCAAAATCTCTCTTCTACATCGTCCCCTTCCACGCCCAGATTGCTCAAATCCCTAATTCGCCGCCAACCCAAGCAAAGTTCGAATCGCCCCTCGTCTCGTCTCTTTCCCCACCTCTCTGCCGAACGAGGACGACGAAGACGACGATCGCGCTTCACCACCGCACCGGAGCTACCTCATCTACACCCTCGTCCACCGCACTGGGTGGTCCACCGACCACGTCAGCTGCCGCAACCGACGTGCCTCATAGACACCGAGTTCCACCGCATCAGGTGCGCTTCACCGACGCCGTCTCCCAGCTCACCGGGGCTACTTCACCGAGCACATTGTCGCACCTCCGCCCCTCGAGGCCGTTGGGGCTTCACCAATGGTCTCGTCCACCGCATTGTAGCGCTCCGCTACCACTCAAGATCTGCATCCGTGCGCGGCCAGCCAACGCCAACGCATCACCGTCAATGGCTCTGAAGTGACTCGCACTCTAGGTAGGAGAGCATGCCCAAACACCGGCCTGAACTAGGTATCCACACATCACTCCCTTGTGCACTGTATCGATGATGTTTGGATATCCTTTCACTGCTCTCTTAGCTTACACGCCTATGCAACTCTGACTTTAACTCTTATTTCTTCTGGAGATATCATCTGAAACAAGCAAATCCATCTTTTAGCGAAGCATGACGGTGCTACAAGATCTGGTACACATCCTGCACACCCGTATAACCTTGTAAGTATCTGTCCTCCGATATAACATCAAGGTCGATTTCACTTATTTGATCAACCATTCGCTGTGTCAAAAATGTAGAGTGGGATGCAAGGAGCACAAGGCCTGCACATCCAAGCAAGTGGTAACATGGAGTTGTACATGGAACATCCCAAGCGCAAGCAGAGCTGCAGTGAGCCTGTACGACGAGCTAGCGTAAGTCCCTGCATTTCATTTAATTCGTACTGGCATTCGTGTATGATTTGTGTGCAGTGGCGGATCCATGAATTCAAGTTACTAGGGGCGAACATTTAACTTAAAAAATACGAAGGCACTTACACTTCGGAAATCAACATAACTTGAGAAATGTGAAGCTACATCCACTTTGAAAACCAGCTAATGATCCAAAGTAGTTCAGATTATAAACACTAAATGATGCAAGCACCAAAAAACCCAAAATGCAACATGGTGTACAAGGACTACAAACATGGTCTGTACCTGCTTGAATTATTCGTTCTCTGGCTGAAAATATCGAAGTGTAATTGCACCTATAACCAGTGCGCAAACTGCATATCAATATATCTATCCTGCACAAGTATGCCAATAGTTTCAAACAACAGATTAGAAAAGTATTTATGCTATGTTGTCATGATACAGGGACTTTCCGGTAGATGGCCTTGACATTTCCTCAAGCTATGAAAATGCACTATAATTTGCTTGTCATCAATGCCTGCAAATCTCTGTCTCTCTCAACATAGTAGATCATCATTAGACACTAAATCCTTCAATGAGCTTGCAAAATGCTTGCATTAGATCCCTCATTAGACACTATATGTTCATCACCAGGAGCATGCAAAATGTTTGCATCAAATCCTTCATTAGCACTCTGTTCATTAGACACTTCAAGCTCAAGAACAACATGAGCTTGTATGTTTGCACTGGAAACTTGATTAGATACATCAGATTCAGTCAGTTCAGTATTGATTGGGGGAGTTATAAAATAAGTAGAAATTGGTTTCATTTTCTCATAGATTCCCTACATACAAGCAATTTTACAACACCGTCAGGTTTAACTATTGGCCAGAAATTGAAGAGTTGAATTAGATATAATCAGGGATGTGATGTACCTGCTCGTTGCGCATGCTACTCTTGCAAGCTGCGACTGTCCGTTTGCGCAAGCTCGATGCCATGCTCGTGCTGCCGCCGCTGCCTCCCATGCAGGCTACACCCAGGGTTGGATCTTCATCTTCTTGTCCTTCCGTTCGCTTGAAGCCCGGAGATCGCCCTCCAATGAGGGCGCGAGGAAGTGTTGTGTCGGTCTGTCCAGCGGCGGCTAGGTTAGGAGCGAACCAGTTTGGAGGCTGGAGCGAATGAATTGGGATTTTTCCCACTGTCGATCGATATGGGAGGCGCTCGTTTGGGCCGCGAGCCTGCTATAGGGCCTGCCTTGCACTTATGTTATTGGCCCATCCAAATTGAAACATTTTTCTTCATTTTTTACATTGCCTGGTCGTGCGTTGGGACGAACAAAACTAGCGTGGGCCAACCTGGACGACTCAAACTAGGTGCACACTTTCCAGCCACCTGAGGCGGCCGCCCATACCAGCCCCTATGGTGGCGTCGCCCCTTTTTGCGTGTATGATTGGATAGTGAAAAATATTCCAGTGGCGCTTTTGATTTACCCACAGAATGGTTGAATTGCTTGTTTCCATGAACTGAGTTTGCCAATAATGTGAAGGATGCCAGTCTTTTCGTCCTATTGTAGATTGCTTAGATCTCGGTATGCCAAAAGTAATTGCATGAAATATACAGTAAAAGCCAGTGTGATGTGTGTGGCTACAACTAGTCTGACTACACGTCCTCATATAACATTTCAAGGACGCACCATCTTACCAGATTAACCATTCGACTTACCAATGCAGTGTGGGTAGAAAGAAGTATTGGGACTGCGTATCCAAGCAATCGATGCCATGGACTCCTTCGTACAACCTTGTAAGCGAAAAAGAAGTTGCAGTATGCTTGTACAAAGAACTAGCATAAGTTCTGTTACCTGCTTCTCGGAATTTTAGTTAGCCACTTATTGCAAAATTGTTCAATTACGTTGCTTCGCTTAATTTAGTTTGATACTGATTACATAATGCCATAGCCTGTTAATCATATTGTAGACTGCGCCTATCTATGTGTTTGATACTTACTGTTAAGAATTACCTGTTTGCCTTAACTTAAATATCTACTTGTTTGTTTAACTGCTTTGCTGCTGCAACAGCGGGTTACAATGATGTTAATAACTACTTTTTAGCATCCAATTGAAACTCTTTAATTCCTTGTTTGTTTAACTGGTTTGCTGTTATAACTCCTAGTTGAGATGTTTTGCTAACTTCAACTTTTCTGAATCCAATCGAAACTTTAATGGCAAAACAGGTTAGCCCAAGATCAAAGAGCGAGGTCCCCATGGACGTTGCATCATCCCACAGCAGTGGCACCGGCCCAATCGTGCATTATGGATTACCAACTGCTGATGCTCTAGAGGCTAAACTAGTGGTAGAAAGAGATTCTGCTTCTGCACTTAGAGATGAAGTTGACATGTTGAGGAAGCAAACAACACAATCATAATCAGTACTCAAGACAACCATTAAATATTTGGTGGATTTCAAAACGAAGCAAGCTGAGACTCACCAGATTGTTAAGGTCCTGAAGGAAAAAAGGAAATTAAATTCCTACTTGGTAAATCATAGGTGAAATGTTCTTTCCATCCTTGAATAACCTTTGTGTTGTCTGTTCATGTAATCAATCAAACTATTTGTTTTAGAGATCATGTAATAATTGTTTTTTTTGTTTTTTGGTTTGTAATTTTATTTGAGCACAAGTCTGCATTAATTGATAAGACTCAAAGACATTTCATTTGGATTGCTGTGCCAGACCTACAAATATGCCAATCGGTCTGAATGTGCATTCAGCAATAGTAGTAGTATAGATGGACCATAAGTGGCACGCATCGGAAAGGGCCAAGATGCTGGCTAAAAAAAGGATGCTGTTGTAGCCAAAAAAAGTACATCGGCCTGGCTTATGTATGTTAGTTGATATTATTGATCCATATACTCTATAAGTGTTTATATGTCTGTTAGTTCTGTACATTCTTGGTTGATTGACTTGGTATTTGAATCTTGATACATCGCTTGTGTACATATCTAAATGGGAGTACACATTATGCTGCGTGTGACATTTGAGTTCACCTTAAACTGGATTCTAGCTTCTAAATTTGAATATCGGCATTTGTAAACCATATTCATATATGACACTGGAATACATCTTTGTCGTCCTTTTGAAGATATATAAAAACACACAGAATGATTTATAAAGATTCATATAGGAATACAAAATGGATTCAAATTTAGTTGCCATGGTAAACGTGGATGCTTATTGTCCCAAAATTCGAAAGAAGCGGCAAAATGTCCACTCCAACGTCAGCTGCCCGAAGCCAAGTGTTTGGGAGATGGAAATTACTGTTTACCCATTACATGGACAATCCATCGGCCCGATTTCCACTGCTCTAAATAGGGGTAGGTTAGTAACTTCAATTAGACATGACACGACCGCCTCTGGGCCCATTCCGACACGGTGGGCATCAAACATGGGCGGCAAAACACATTTGATTCAAGCTCGTCTGAAAGATCTCTGTTTCTCCCTCCATTCCCCATTCATACACGGTGGGTGGCAAAACAAACTCGACTCGGCCAAAATCGATGTAGGCAAATATTTTCAATAGGGGCAGGTTTGTAACTTCACTTAGATGTGACACAACCGCCCTACCTGTCAGCCCCGTTCATACACCGTGGGCGCTAGCCATGGGCGCCAACCACCCTCTCCTCGCCCGAAATCGCTCTGGGAAAATATTGGCGAGATGCGAGATTACCGTCCTATCCCCAACCGACGAGACGTCCAAATTTTAAACGGGGGCTAAGTTCGTAACTTTCCCATATTTCAGACAGGCATGTCCCATAAACATGGTTCCCCGTACCTCTCCCTCCATTTTCCCATTCATACACCTTCCGTGCTAGAACACCCCATCCCCAAACTAGCCTCCGTCCGCCACCCCATCCATCGCCGCTGTCCTCCACCACATCCATCGCCACTGTCCTCCACCATGCCGGAGCGCCTACCAAGACCGCGTCGTCCACTGCTAGAGATGGACGTTTCTCATCCACGGTGACGGACCAATAGCCTTGCATTGCATCCTCTCGCTTCATCGGTGCTGTTGTCCTCTTTCCCAGGCCTGCTCACACGACCTTCTCTTCCACCGCAATGGGACTTATCCCCCGATGCACCCGTCTACCGTTGCAGATCTGCTTCAATGCCACCGACAGCCATCACACCCCCGATGCCTACACGGTGCTGCAAGAGAGGTGGTACTTCATATCTCCTCAACTTTTTGATCTCAACCAGAAAATAGATCTTAACTTGGTTACTCTACTTTCTTTTCAGCTCTTAGAATTTAGTTCTTAGTTCGAAGCAAACAATGGATGCTAAATATCATTTCTCCGGTTTGCAGCTTCAAATCTGCCATGGCACAGCCATAATACGGTTTCATTGATCATGCTTAGGGTTTAATTGATCATGTTGGTTCCGTGATGGTTTCTTCAATAGAAATCGGAGGGGAAACCCTCTTTTGCTAAAATAATATGCTTAGAGTTTCCCCCTTTTATGATCACTATACGATCAGAATACGTGCTTCGTGTCATAATAACACTACTCCACCCATCAAGCTAAACAAGCTTAGTTGTTCAAATACGAATCTGATATTATTAAAACAGAGTTGTTTAATTGGTCAGCTAAATGTTCCTAAATTAGTTTGAAAAATGCATGTTCGCTGCTCGGGTGTGTATATCTACAGGGTGCCCACGGTGGGCCGACCCACCCTAGGATTTTGGGTCGTCCCAGGCCCCGATTCCCCTCTGTTCTGCTGCGCGCTTCCAATCTCTACTCACACCCAGCCGCCTGCCTCGCCGGCGACTTGCCGTCCCTGGACGGCAAGACTCTAGGAGGAGACGCCGGACTAACAGGAGGCCAGGAGCCGCTCACCCAACAGCGTCACCGCTGCCCGAGCGCGTCGCCGTGCCTACCTTCCCAGTCCGTTCAGGGCTCAGGCGTGCAGCACCCACCAAGCCAACCTGATTTATCCTGAGATACGTCCTCAACACTCAGCAGCCACTCCTCATCACCCATTTTCTAATTGATTCATTACTCATTAGGCAGGACTGTCATTAGGGTTTGTTGTGTGCTTAGTGCTACCTACACTTAATGGTTCAGATGTATTTTGGTAATCTTTAGTACCTCTAAAGTTCACAGGGTTTTCAAAATTCCAGCCCTCGGAACAGGCACTAGTCATTTTGGATTGTTGGTCGTAGTGACAATGACCCAGATTACTATTGCAAGCCAGGTTTGTTGACAATTTTACTTGTCTTTCTTACTCATTCGATATAATATCCAATTATTCACGTCGATTAGTTGCAAACAATATGTGCTAGACAAACTTCTTCATTCAGATTTTGGACGGTCTCTTACTGCAGTTACAATTCTGCATACTTGTCCTAGTAAGCTCACAAGTAAATGATTGATTCACTACATCTATGCTTGCCTTGTCATATTTGTTGTCAATATTCTTTTAGGGTGGTCTCTTACTGCAGTTACAATTCTGACTACTTCTTATGTTTTCATGAATCTCAGATTCTGAACAGCATCATAATGATTATGAGCTTGCGCGCATGAAAAGAATAAAGTAGAACAATGCCATGGCTGTCAAACTTGGCATTAAAGGACTCAAATCAAGTCTGGATGCAATGCAATGCAAATGCTCTCCACCTACAGATTCATGCTCAGAATATGATCCTAACAGTGATTCTGAGCTAGAAGGAGACCTAAGTCAATGTAGCTCCCTAGTGGAGGAGTCAGAGGAAGATGCCCTATCTTATTCACCCATCAAGGTACTTGCTCTAACTTTCCAAGGTTACATTGCTCGCACATATCTTGCAACTTATGCTTTGCATTGCTTCTACTTTGTTGAACTGGCATTAGCTTAGTTTACACATCGTGTATGTGAATACGCCCTGCCTATCCATTTTCAGTACATATTCCATCTGTCATCATACCATGTTTATCCATTCAAATGCTGTTCTTGTGTATCCGACGTTCAAAAGGAAGAGGGCGATTGGTGATCGTGGAGGAGCACAAGCAAAGTATTTGGAAAAGGTAGTGGCACCTGATAAATCAAATAGCCCATTAGGTGTAGTTGCAATATCACCTGACCCACAAAACACCCCAACTCTAGCAGACTCTAGCCCTACTACACTGGTCATTTTTGATGCCCCAACTCAGCAGACCCCAACTGCAGCAAACAGTATGATTATGCCAGTTGACATAGCACCAGCTGTACGACGTAAAACCCCCATTCCAGCAAAGAGTACACCAAATCCAGTTTCCAAATCCCTTTTCGAACCAGAGAGAGCCCCAATTGCAGCAAATAGGACCCCTGTTCCATTTCTTCCTAGTTTAGAAGATGAAGCGTATGTTGTTGTCAGGAACTTTGTGCGCATCTTTCCTTCATGGAAATATTATACCGCAGACACAGAAAAATTTCCAGTCTTCCTCCGCAACTTACCCGTAAGTAATGTACTAATGTTATTCATGGTCATTACTGCATATGTTTCTGCTGACAGAAGACACAAGATTTCATTCTTTTAAATAGGCGAGGAGCAAACTGGATTATGATGACGAGCAAGGGTTCGTTGCGCTTTTCAAGCACTCGTTGATGAAGTATCATTCCTACCTGAGGCAAGCGCACTTTGGTGGCAAGCCTCTGAACGAAATTTCTGTAAAGTCTCTGGTGCTACATTTATCCGACGGTGACTGGAATATATTTGTTACACATTGGTCTCGGCTGCAGCGTAAGGTACTATCTATGGTATCACATCACAATTTGAACTACATTTCTGCATTTGCCTTAATGTCTCACTTGTACGAAAACTGTTAGCAGAAGAAAACCCGTTCTCAAGGGACCACAGAATCTCGCGACTATACTGCACACTGCATTGCTCTTGTGAGTACCTCTTGCCCTGTATGACCATACTTCCTTTCATAGCTGTTTGACTATGTAGCATCACTGCACATGTTAGCCTTGTAATCGTCCATTTGGTGGACATTAAAAGATCCGTATGGACTCTTACATAAATTTAGAATCAACCCAATGCTTTTGAAGAGGTTTAGCTTTGCAGTCCTCTTGTAAGGACAGAATGTGGTCTATCACTGTACTTACATTAACAGCTACTCCCTCCGTCCTATAATATAAGAACGTTTTGTACAGTACACCAGTGTTCAAAACACTCTTGTATTATGGGAAGAGGGATTGGTTCATTTTGTAGCATTCTGCATCTTATCTCCCTCGCCCACCATTTACTAAAAAAGATCAGATCTATATTTAATCTTACCAACAAGTAGAATACACAGACAATGCCAGTGCAGAAGTGTAGCCCATTGCTCTTGTCAGTACATTTTGCCCTATAATGCTTGTACTTCCAGGGATTGGTAGTTGATTATGTAGCATCAATCTGCATCTTATCTTCATTATCCTCTATCCCTTCCAGTATTATCATATCTATAATTACTCTCTACAAAATGTAGACTACAGGCAATGCTTATGAAGAAGATTCTGTGCTAAAATTCTTGAGTTATCCTTCCCTTGACATGGAGAAGGGCATTATAAAGCCGGTGTTAACTGTTAATGTAAGTCAGTCCTTCTAAAGCCTTTATCCTCAACTGCTGTTTAATTTGCTCATACTCCCTATCGTTTACTGTTGTTTAGTTTGCTGTTTCTACCAAATGCATGTTCGCAAGAACCGTAAGTTATAAGTTTTACTTGTAAAACCAAATTCCTTATTCATACCATGCACATTACTTAATACTCCCTATATGTATGCTTGTTTTTGTGGATCTATAATCCAGTGTGTGGTGAAGCATCCCACGTTTGCACCTTGTCATCTCCTATTTTATCTTACTGATGTGGCTGATGATATGCACAACATGCCATGCACATTATCCAAAATAGATACAATGATTTTCTTTGCCCTTCATCTATGCTTGTTATGTTGACATGGTAATCCAGTAGTGTGGTTAAGCTCCCCGCATTATGAACAATGCCAAATTATGCTATTGATATTTTGAACTTACTCTTTATTTTCTAATTTGAAATTGGATGGAATTGACAGCACAATTATCATCTTTGTTTATACACGTGCAAAACCTGTCATCTCTCTGCGTTGTTTCAGGGTGATATGCCTGATGGCATGCACAAGTCTGCTGAAGGCTGTGAGACAAACCCAACATATATTGCAGCAAAGAAGGCAAAACATCTTGACGATAGCGAGACAACCCCAAAGTCTTGTCTTGATGCAGTGTTCAAGTTACTTGAGACTAACAGTCAGACAAGCTCATAGAATTCATTATCTGAATCAGTTCGACTTCTTCAATCCCAAGTTCTAGCAGAAATGCATTCTGCAACTCAACTTCGACTTGAAGTCCTATCTCTAAACAGCTACACCTGGAAGCTATGACCGACATGCTAGGCCGGTCTCACAGCCTTGCTCAGCAGCTTGCGCAGCAGTTCCCCCGCAAGGCTAACCTTTCTTGAACTGTCTTGGAAGTGGTCTCGGTTCAGTATTATTTTGTTACGCTGCACTGGTGCCCAGTTTTTGTAATCTACTTCTTCGTTGCGCTTTATGATCACTGGTGGCGAACTTCGATGCCCAGTGGATGTAATATTCCTTAAATCCTTTATTGTATAGTGTAGGTTTATTCTTAGTTACTATGGCGTAATTTCTTTATTGTATAGAGTAGGTTTGTTCTTAATTCCTACTAGTTACTGCCATCATTCGCTATCTGAAAAAAATCAGATGTAGTCGATCGGTGTCACGCCCAATATGTGATACTATCCTAAAGAGACTCAAAGGTCCCACCAAGGATAGAACCGCATATTGAAACGCTTTTGCAAGGTGGATATCATTACATCAACATTACATAATAGATGTGGATACATACAAGAGGCTTACAATGCCACACAAATACAACATCATCATACATAAGAGCACCATCCAACAACGGATGAAAAAAAACAGAAACTCAAATGACATCCACCCTGCTAGCCCAGGCTGCCGACCTAGAACCTATCCCCTGATCAAAGAAGAAGCAGAAGAAGAACTCCAAGACAAACAAACATCGATTTCGCGTCATGATCATCGCATAACCTGCACCTGCAACTGTTGTTGTAGTAATTTGTGAGCCACGAGGACTCAGCAATCCCATTACCATGGGTATCAAGACTAGCAAAGCTTAATGGGAAAGGAAGGGGGTAAAGTGGTGAGGTTGCAGCAGCGACTAAGCATGATATGGTGGCTAACATACGCAAGTAAGAGAGAGAAGAGAGCAAACGGAACGGTCATGAAGCTAGCAATGATCAAGAGGTGATCCTGAACTCCTACTTACGTCAAACATAACCCAAAAGCCGTGTTCACTTCCCGGACTCCGCCGAAAAGAGACCATCACGGCTACACACACGGTTGATGCGTTTTAATTTAGTCAAGTGTCAAGTTCTCTACAACCGGACCTTAACAAATTCCCATCTGCCACATA
>NC_041391.1:547148615-547156806 GCF_002162155.2 Triticum dicoccoides
GCACCTGCAACTGTTGTTGTAGTAATTTGTGAGCCACGAGGACTCAGCAATCCCATTACCATGGGTATCAAGACTAGCAAAGCTTAATGGGAAAGGAAGGGGGTAAAGTGGTGAGGTTGCAGCAGCGACTAAGCATGATATGGTGGCTAACATACGCAAGTAAGAGAGAGAAGAGAGCAAACGGAACGGTCGTGAAGCTAGCAATGATCAAGAGGTGATCCTGAACTCCTACTTACGTCAAACATAACCCAAAAGCCGTGTTCACTTCCCGGACTCCGCCGAAAAGAGACCATCACGGCTACACACACGGTTGATGCGTTTTAATTTAGTCAAGTGTCAAGTTCTCTACAACCGGACCTTAACAAATTCCCATCTGCCACATAACCGCGGGCATGGCTCTCGAAAGTTTATACCCTGCAGGGGTGTCCCAACTTAGCCCATGATAAGCTCTCACGGTCAATGAAGGATATTCCTTCTCCCAGGAAGACCCGATCAGTCTCGGAATCCTGGTTCACAAGACATTTCCACAATGGTAAAACAAAACCAGCAAGACCACCCGATGCGCCGACAATCCCGATAGGAGCTGCACATATCTCGTTCTCAGGGCAACACCAGATGAGACATCCTACGAGTAGAACCAGACCTCGAGTTTCCTCGAGGGGGCCCCGCAGTCTACTCGGTTCGGACCAGCACTTAGACAAGCACTGGCCCGGGGGGCTAAAATAAAGATGACCCTCGGGTTGGCCGACCCAAGGGAAGGGTATAGGTGGTGGTGAGGCAAATGGTAAAACCAAGGTTGTGCCTTGCTGGAGGAGTTTTATTCAAAGCGAACTGTCAAGGGGGTCCCATAAATCACCCAACCGTGCAAGGAACGCAAAATCCGGGAACATAACACCGGTATGACGGAAACTAGGGCGGCAAGAGTGGAACAAAACACCAGGCATAAGGCCGAGCCTTCCACCCTTTACCAAGTATATAGATGCATTAATTAAATAAGAGATATTGTGATATCCCAACAAAATCCTGTCCACCATGGAGCAATCTTCAACTTCACCTACGACTAACAATGCTATAAGAGGGGCTGAGCAAAGTGGTAACATAGCCAAGCAACGGTTTGCTAGGAAGGGTGAAAAGGTTAGAGGCTGACATGGCAATTTGGGAGGCTTGAAGAGCAAGCGATAGGTAGCGCAGCATAGCGATAGATTGAAGCAACTAGCATAGCAATGATAGTAAGGAGATCCAAGGTGACGGTCATCTTGCCTGAGATCCCGCAAGGAAGAAGAACGAGTCCATGAAGAAGACAAACAGACGTAGTCGAACGAATCCTCACAACTCTGGAACAAAACTGAAGCTAATGAGAGAAGCAAATCGGAAAGAAGGAAACAACATGGTGAACACACAAGCATAATCATGGCATGATGCGCAATCAAGTATGATGCATGTCCGGTTTAATGAGGCATGGCATGGCAAAGTGCAACAAACAATACTATAAGTTAAGTGGAGCTCAATATGCAACGAGTTGCATATTGACGGAACACCACATCCAATTATTTAGTTCTCTCTCAGTTAGGCTACCCAACAATATTAAATGTTGTTAAGCATGGCAAAAGGTGAAGCATAATTAAACTAACTATTTAGGCAAATTTAAATGAGGCCAGAATAACAAACAACAATTCCGGAGAATCCCCATATGCATATTTTTAATTTGCTACTGTTCTGCCCTAAAACATATTTTATTGTTGTTAAACAGGAAAATAAAGTCCACCATGTTAAACTAGGCATTTTTCCACCCCATTAACATATAAAGTTTATTAAAATTGGAGCTACGGTTATTTAGTTATGAAATAAATCATTTTAACATGACATTTGAGCAAATTTAATCAAACAACATTTTAAATATTTTAAACATGGATGAAAGTGGCATATTATTAATCTACACAAAATTCTAAGCATTTTACATGTTTGAATCATTTTAAACCGATGCACGGTTAATGAGTTATTATATGCATGATGCTTAGGGGTTTTTCTGTAAATCTGCACTCTCTGGATAATTGGACAAAATCGCAGAACGGAAAAAAACATGACATGGGCCGAATCTACACATGCTGGGCCAATAGAGGGGGCTGCTCACCACGACACTTGGGCCGGCTCAGTGGTGCGACCCACGCGGGCGCTAGCGCGGAGCTGGGTCGAAGTCAGGCTGGGCCTTGGCGATCTGGAGGCAGGGGCACAGTCAACGGGCTCGGGAGCGCTGACCCCATCGATGCAGGTGCGCAGCTACCGATCGCAGCTAGCAGGGGAAGCAGAGGATGCAGCGGGGCGGCTTGGACTCAGGCATGCGGAAGCAGAGCTCGGCTGTGGGACTTGGCACCGACGTGAGGAGGCTCGGGAGGAGGCGCCTGGTCATCAGCTGGGGCGACGGCTTCGAGGACGGGCTCTGGGCTAGATCTCCTGGAACAAGAGACGGCGGGGTCAGGAGCATCAGACGCAGAGCGAGAGAGAGGGAAGGGAAGGAGGCGTGGTGACCTGCTGCTGCTACTGCCGGCGAAGGCGAACTCCGGCTGACGAGGCCGCCGGCCGACGGCAGGGTCGACGGAGACGCCCGGGCACGAGGGACTCCGGTGCGGGGTCGACTACTGCTGGCGCTGGGGTGCTCGGGGTTGCTGTTGCTGCGGGCTCGAGGAGAAACAGAGGAGGCCGCGACACGAGGTGGCTCTAGTCGCCGGTGGAGCTTGCTCCGGCGAGGCAACCGGAGGCGATGGTGGTCGGTGAGGCCCTCGGGTGCGAGGTCATTGGCGATTGGGGATCGAGGCGCAGGCAAGCGTCGGGCTCCTGACCGATGCGAGGAAGGGCGGCCTTGGAGGAAGAAGGTTGCAAGGAGGGGCCAGGGACGAGGCATGGCTCGGGCAGGAGAAGGAGGGGCGCTGTAGGATTCGGGCGGCTATGATGGTTGGAGATGGATCCCGAAGGAAGCAGGAGGCTGGCGCTCGGTGGTGGTTGGGCGAGGGGATCGAGGGAGATCGGTGAGGGGATCCCGATGAAAAAGTGGCTGCGGCCGAGACGGGATGGATGGGACATCTCCCTAGATTTTAGGGTTGATCTATTTATATAGCAAGTGGGGTAGGTTTAGGGGTATTTGGTCCCTCCGATCATAATCAGACGATTGAGAAATAAATAGGTAGGGAGTCCAAATAAGAAAACGGGGATATTTTACGGATGTTAGGGGATGATCCGGACCCATCGGTCATGACCGTGCGGTTCGGGTTTGGGGAAGTTTCAGACGCGTGGGTGGGGTCTATACACTGCGCAAAGAGGGGTTAGGCGGTCAGACAAGAGGGACTCGAAAAAAACCCGGTCAGTATCGGAACGGTCAAAGAAGGCAAGGGGAACACGGCAACTACGAATGGGTGCGAGTTTTATGAAAACATGCGGATGCAATGCGCATGATGCTATGAGATGAGATGCAAGACATGAACAAAATGCAAAACAAACGACAAAAAACCCAACCACGAAGGAAATATCATATCACATCTCCGGAAAAGGCAAGAGTTGGAGTTACGAATATGGAAAGTTGTATCCGGGGCGTTACAACACTCCACCACTATGAGAGGATCTCGTCCCGAGATCCAGGATGGCACCAGAGGGAAAAGGAAGAGGAAGATAGAGGTAAACTAACTTGCTTCTTTGACGAACGAGTGAAACTACGAACCTTGAGAGGTTGAGCAATTTAAAAGAAAGAGTACAACAGAGCTGAACGAGATTGCAAACAATCCATTAGAAAAGAGGAACAAGGAGTATTACGAGAACTTGAAGGTTGAAAGACATGGAAATAAGAGCTTCACTAACGAAAAGAATATGACCACCTCGATATAATGAGATAGCCAAGGAACAAGAATGACAGAATTTGGACAGCACTCCGATAGAAAAGAGAAGAAAACTTGATGAGATGAAAAGATATTGAAGAGATGATACAACACTCCGGTTAAATGGATAAGCAAGAAAAGAACACGATCCTCACAAAACGAGGTGATGGGTGAAGAGCACAACATCACAATGCCTCCGTAATGAAAGAATAGAAGTTAGATCGTTGGGATAAAGGGACAGAGAAGAGAATGACAACTTTTTCCACAAGTGAACTTGGAAATCATCCTTGCAAAGAAGAATCGAACGGAGTTGTTGGAAAATCAACAACAAGAAGCACAAGCTTGTTGTGGGCTTATTGAAAACATCTCGAGACTATGAGGTGACAACCGGCCACTAATGGAAACCATTGATTTGATTAGGAGCACCAAAGAGATGAAAACTTCTTCCACCAAGAGGATAAAGAGCAAGCTTGGGTCATGCATAATCACCACAAATAGCAACAACCCTTAAGCAAGAGCTTTAGGTGAAATCTGACACAAGATAACTCCAACGAAGAAGTTGATTGGTCGAAAAGATCTCTTGAACGAAGAGAAAATGATGGATTTAAAATACCTCATTCTTGACAATATATGAATCATGAAACATGAAGGAAATTGTCAAGAGTGACATAACACCACCTCAAAAGATAAGGTAGAAAGAATTGCACTTCGAAATGCAAGAAGAAGAATACTTGAATGCCTCAAAACAAAACATGTGTTGAGCACCATGTTTAATTTTGAGTATAGCTTGGCGGGTCATAACTTTGAGGGAAATCTTGAAGAACCATTGAAGAATGAAAAGAATCCTTGACGAACCACCATGTTGAGCCTCCATGAAGAACTCCGGTAATAAAAGGATGATAAAAAGAAAGGGAAGTTGAAAACACAAGGTGAAGCCTTGCAATGATTTAGATGGAGCTTGACGACAAGATAAAGCAGATAACTTGGAACTCCGGAAAAGAAAAGATGAAACATCTTGAACCGGGAAATGTGACATGATGAATAACTCTGGAAAGAAGAAACTAGATCACTTCGATGAAACAATAATAAGAATTACGTTATGCGTATCCTTCACCAATTTAAATTGACGACAAACAAAGGATTTGGCATACTACTTATTCTTCTAGAGGGATTGAATAGAGATATAGCGCCAACTTGAAGAAGTTATTGATGGGACCGCCGGTGGGATTTGGAAACAGCGAATGAATTGATATGATAACAAAGGAAGTGAAATCTTGAACGAACCACCGTAAAAATTGGAGAAGAGAGTAGCAAGGGCACAATTCACCGGAAAGAATTTTAAAACGAATGAATATACTTGAAGGGATTTAGATACATGAGAACGAAGAGAACATGAACTGATTAGAGGATATTTGAACGAATCACCGGTAAGATTTGGAGAACGGTAGCTACACGCTGAGAAAGAAGAATTATGACATGATGGCCTTCGGAGGAAAGAAATGGAAACAACTCATGAAATGCTCCGGATGGGTGAAAAGAATTCCCACAATCGAAAACAATTATGAGAGGATGGCATCAAACTTGGACTACGCATCTTTGGAAGAACGGGTAAGGATTTAAGAGGAACTCTTCTTCGGTCTTCAAAATCCGGGAAGGACGAGGAGAAACACCACCATGAATTGTTGAGATACTCTGGGAGAAAATTAGAATGGTTGAACCAACGATGAAAAGAATTTGAAAGATCTTGGAGAAAGACATATGACTGATGATAACCCATTCTTACGTCAAACTTTGAAAAGAATTTGGGAATGACTCCGGGAAAATTAGAAGAGTCAGGTAAGATTCTGGGAAAAGACCTGTGGGTTAGGGCCCACTCAGAAGAAAACACCATTGAACAATTTTAAAGAGAGGTTGCATCGGTTGAATTAAATGGCTTGAATGAGATAACAACCTCGAAATATCTTGAACGGATTGAGAATGGAAATACAAGTCTTGTGAGATATCTTCAGCACTCCAGAACAAATGAATAGGAAGAAGTGAATGATTAAGAGGTGCGTCGGCACGAGAAAGCATTAGAAAACGAGGAAATGAATATGATGAATATCGAAAGCTTGAATTGGATCCACCGGAGAAGAAACAACAATGAAGGATGATGAACTTGAAACTGTTGAGCATCTTCATGGGAAATCACCGGATAAGAACATTGAAAGAAAAGAATGAAGAGACTTCCCACAAATAAAAGGATACATGATTAAGAAATCTGAGTCCTCGAAGAAAAAGGGTGGGAGGGCGGGAAAACAAAGGCAACTTGGGGAAGATGGAACAAACACCATTGAGAAAACTTAGAATTGATCTTGCGAATGTTGAAAATGATCGGATCCACTTGAAGAGAAGCACACCGGTTGGAAAAGAGTTGACATGACAACCTCAGTGATCAAGAAGGATTAGTACTCCCATAGAAACATGAGAACACCACTTAGAATAAGGTATGGAATCAACACTTGACATTGAAGCAACTCAAATACCACAACTCAAAACAAAACAAAGGATTGGCTTGCAGAAATAAGCCGGAACAAACATATGATAGAGATTTACCCAATCTCATATCAGGCATCTATCGGAAAGATATTCTAGGAGCTACTTGAATTCCCACCTATAAAACTCCCGAAACTTTCTGGTTATGCAATCTGGTGTTGGGGATACAGGGGAAGCAATATATCTCACCCAAACTAACAATCCCTACATCCAGCTGTATCCATCTGTCAAAACATAACCAAGAAAACTCCAGAAATCGTGTACCTCAACCTTCGAAAAGAATCCTTTATACGAGCTATGGAAATACTCCCGAACTCCCCAGTACTGGGTGGCGTCGAGGTTATCTCACCAACAACTGCATAAAAGAGATTTTTGATGTCGGCAAAATTCAGGTATTCCAGAACTGCAACGATAAAATTATGACGACAACACCTCGGAGCTCAACTCCCCGGGACACTGCCACAACCCCTAAATGTCAGGAGGCACCAAGAACAATGTTCTTGTCATAAGAATATCGGAACGATCCCAAGATACCCGCGTGATCCTCAATTTTTTTTCGTGAAATTTGAGGAGAGGAAAGACAAAACATCTACGTCGAGAGTCCTCACCAGAGCGACGAAGGGGGCTGAGGAGTAAAAAGAATCCTACTCTCCGATATATATAATCCTAAGACTCAAAATAGTTTTCTTCTAGACCCAACAACGGCCAACAAACAAGGGGGCTCCTATGGTCAGTCGAGGCTTTGATACCAACTTGTCACGCCCAATATGCGATACTATCCTAAAGAGACTCGAAGGTCCCACCAAGGATAGAACCGCATATTGAAACACTTTTGCAAGGTGGATATCATTAAATCTACATTACATAATAGATGGGGATACATACAGGAGGCATACAATGCCACACGAATACAACATCATCATACATAAGAGCACCATCTGACTACGGATGAAACACAAATAGAAACTCAAATGACATCCACCCTGCTAGCCCAAGCTGCCGACCTGGAACCTATCCCCTGATCGAAGAAGAAGCAGAAGAAGAACTCCAAAACAAACAAACATCGCTCTCGTGCCATGATCATTGCATAACCTGCACCTGCAACTGTTGTTGTAGTAATCTGTGAGCCACGAGGACTCAGCAATCCCATTACCATGGGTATCAAGACTAGCAAAGCTTAATGGGAAAGGAAGGGGTAAAGTGGGGAGGTTGCAGCAGCGACTAAGCATGATATGGTGGCTAACATACGCAAGTAAGAGCGAGAAGAGAGCAAACGGAACGGTCGTGAAGCTAGCAATGATCAAGAGGTGATCCTGAACTCCTACTTACGTCAAACATAACCCAAAAGCCGTGTTCATTTCCCGGACTCCACCGAGAAGAGACCATCATGGCTACACACACGGTTGATGCGTTTTAATTTAGTCAAGTGTCAAGTTCTCTACAACCGGACATTAACAAATTCCCATCTGCCACATAACCGCGCGCACGGCTCTCGAAAGTTTATACCCTGCAGGGGTGTCCCAACTTAGCCCATGATAAGCTCTCACGGTCAACGAAAGATATTCCTTCTCCCAGGAAGACCCGATCAGTCTCGGAATCCAGGTTTACAAGACATTTCGACAATGGTAAAACAAAACCAGCAAGACCGCCCGATGCGCTGACAATCCCAATAGGAGCTGCACATATCTCGTTCTCAGGGCAACACCGGATGAGACATCCTACGAGTAAAACCAGACCTCGAGTTTCCCCGAGGGGGCCCCGCAGTCTACTCGGTTCGGACCAGCACTTAGACA
>NC_041391.1:547157167-547170645 GCF_002162155.2 Triticum dicoccoides
AATAAAGATGACCCTCGGGTTGGCCGAACCAAGGGAGGGGTGTAGGTGGTGGTGAGGCAAATGGTAAAACCAAGGTTGTGCCTTGCTGGAGGAGTTTTATTCAAAGCGAACTGTCAAGGGGGTCCCATAAATCACCCAACCGCGTAAGGAACGCAAAATCCGGGAACATAACACCGGTATGACGGAAACTAGGGTGGCAAGAGTGGAACAAAACACCAGGCATAAGGCCGACCCTTCCACCCTTTACCAACTATAAAGATGCATTAATTAAATAAGATATATTGTGATATCCCAACAAAATTCTGTCCACCATGGAGCAATCTTCAATTTCACCTGCAACTAACAATGCTATAAGAGGGGCTGAGCAAAGTGGTAACATAGCCAAGCAACGGTTTGCTAGGAAGGGTGAAAAGGTTAGAGGCTGACATGGCAATTTGGGAGGCTTGAAGAGCAAGCGATAGGTAGCGCAACATAGCGATAGAACGAAGCAACTAGCATAGCAATGATAGTAAGGAGATCCAAGGTGATGATCATCTTGCCTGAGATCCCGCAAGGAAGAAGAACGAGTCCATGAAGAAGACAAACAGACGTAGTCGAACGAATCCTCAAAACTCCGGAACAAAACCGAAGCTAACGAGAGAAGCAAACCGGAAAGAAGGAAACAACATGGTGACCACACAAGCATAATCATGGCATGATGCGCAATCAAGTATGATGCATGTCCGGTTTAATGAGGCATGGCATGGCAAAGTGCAACAAACAATACTACAAGTCAAGTGGAGCTCAATATGCACCGAGTTGTATATTGACGGAACACCACATCCAATTATTTAGTTCTCTCTCGGTTAGGCTACCCAACAATATTAAATGTTGTTAAGCATGGCAAAAGGTGAAGCATAATTAAACTAACTATTTAGGAAAATTTAAATGAGGCCAGAATAACAAACAACAATTCCAGAGAATCCCCATATGCATATTTTTAATTTGCTACTGTTCTTCCCTAAAACATATTTTATTGTTGTTAAACAGGAAAATAAAGTCCACCATCTTAAACCAGGCATTTTCCACCCCATTTACATATAAAGTTTATTAAAATTGGAGCTACAGTTATTTAGTTATGAAATAAATCATTTTAACATGGCATTTGAGCAAATTTAATCAAACAGCATTTTAAATATTCTAAACATGGATGAAAGTGGCATATTATTAATCTACACAAAATTTAAGCATTTTACATGTTTGAATCATTTTAAACCGATGCACAGTTAATGAGTTATTATATGCACGATGCTTAGGGGTTTTTCTGTAAATTTGCACTCTCTGGATAATTGGACAAAATCGCAGAACGGAAAAAAACATGACATGGGCCGAATCTACACATGCTGGGCCAATAGAGGGGGCTGCTCACCACGGCACTTGGGCCGGCTCAGTGGTGCGGCCCACGCGGGCGCTGGCGCGGAGCTGGGTCGAAGTCAGGCTGGGCCTTGGCGATCTGGAGGCAGGGGCGCAGTCAACGGGCTCGGGAGCGCTGACCCCATCGATGCAGGAGCGCAACTACCGATCGCAGCTAGCAGGGGAAGCAGAGGATGCAGCAGGGCGGCTTGGACTCAGGCAGGCGGAAGCAGAGCTCGGCTGCGGGACTTGGCGCCGGCGTGAGGAGGCTCGGGAGGAGGCGCCTGGTCATCAGCTGGGGCGATGGCCTCGAGGACGGGCTCTGGGCTAGATCTCTTGGAACAAGAGATGGCGGGGTCAGGAGCATCAGACGCAGAGCGAGAGAGAGGGAAGGGAAGGAGGCGCGGTGACCTGCTGCTGCTACTGCCGGCGAAGGCGAACTCCGGCTGACGAGGCCGCCGGCCGACGGCAGGGTCGACGGAGACGCCCGGGCACGAGGGACTCCGGCGCGGGGTCGACTACTGCTGGCGCTGGGGTGCTCGGGGTTGCTGTTGCTGCGGGATCGAGGAGAAACAGAGGAGGTCGCGACACGAGGTGGCTCTAGTCGCCGGTGGAGCTTGCTCCGGCGAGGCAACCGGGGGGGATGGTGGTCGGTGAGGCCCTCGGGCGTGAGGTCATTGGCGATTGGGGATCGAGGCGCAGGCAGGCGTCGGGCTCCTGACCGATGCGAGGAAGGGCGGCCTTGGAGGAAGAAGGTTGCGAGGAGGGGCCAGGGACGAGGCATGGCTCGGGCAGGAGAAGGAGGGGCGCTGTGGGATTCGGGCGGCTGCGATGGTTGGAGATGGATCCCGAAGGAAGCAGGAGGCTGGCGCTCGGTGGTGGTTGGGCAAGGGGATCGAGGGGGATCGGTGAGGGGATCCCGATGAAAAAGTGGCGGCGGCCGAGACGGGATGGATGGGACATCTCCCTAGATTTTAGGGTTGATCTATTTATATAGCAAGTGGGGTAGGTTTAGGGGTATTTGGTCCCTCCGATCATAATCAGACGGTTGAGAAATAAATAGGTAGGGAGTCCAAATAAGAAAATGGGGATATTTTACAGATGTTAGGGGATGATTCGGACCCAGCGGTCATGACCGTGCGGTTTCGGGTTCGGGGAAGTTTCAGACGCGCGGGAGGGGTCTATGCACTACGCAAAGAGGGATTAGGCGGTCAGACAAAAGGGACTCGAAAAAAAACCCGGTTAGTATCGGAACGGTCAAAGAAGGCAAGGGGAACGCAGCAACTACGAACAGGTGCGAGTTTTATGAAAACATGCGGATGCAATGCGCATGATGCTATGAGATGAGATGCAAGACATGAACAAAATGCAAAACAAACGACAAAAAACCCAACCACGAAGGAAATATCATATCGCATCTCCGGAAAAGCCAAGAGTTGGTCTTACGAATATGTAAAGTTGTATCCGGGGCGTTACAATCGGGCCAAAACATTCGACTCTAACGGGCCTGGTTTTTAGCGGGCCACAATTGGGCCGGCCTGCGTCTTTCTTGGGCCCGAATGATTGGGGCCTTCACACATTGCGCCAGGACCAAACTTACACCGGCCTATATTTTAGTTGGGCCTTTTGTGGACCCAGCGCTTAGCTTGGCCCAGGTAGCATTGGGCCATTAACAGGCTGAATATTGTACTGGCCTGTTACGGCCGAGATGAAACCACGAGCCTTTAGCAGGCCAAAATGCATGTTGGGCCTCAATTTTCACTAGTCGTCGACGGGCCTTCAGCAGGCCAAAATGTAGACCAGGTATTTTTGGGCCCAGTTAGCTCATGGGCCATTACCAGGCTGAAACATATCTCAGGCCTTAGTTAACCCACTGATATCATGGGCCTTTAATAGGCCGAAAGCTTAGTGCAAGCATCAACGGGCCGAATTACGCGACATGCCTTTAACAGGCCCAAAGTCACGTTGGACTTAACTGTTGCCACCTTTAGCACATGCCGTTAGTGGGCCCGATGTCCCGTCGGACCATATATGGCCCATGGGTAGCACGGGCCATTCCCAGGCCGAAAGTCACACCGGGCTGAAATGGACCCATGTCTACATCAGGCCTCTAACAGGCCGAAAGTCAGTGGGGTGTAGTTGGGCCCAAATATTCGGCGAACAATTAACGGGACAGATCTGGTTTCGGGCCGCAAATGGGCCCAAATATTGGGTGAACAATTAACGGGTCAGATCTGGCTTCAGGCCGCAAATGGGCCCAAATATTAGGCGAACAATTAATGGGCCAGATCTGGCTTCGGGCCGTAAATGGGCCTTTATTAAGCAGACCATTATTGGGCTGACCCACTGGTACCTGATTAAGTACTACGGGCCTTTGACTAGGCCGGTCTTTTTAACCTATATGGGCCTCTGTTGGGCCCAGCCACGTGTCGACGTATCATAGGCATGTCTCCTCCAATGGACGGGCGACATCTGGCCCACCGACGAGCCGACAGGTGTTCCCTTCGGCCAATCAGAAATTTACACGTGGAAATTTCCCATTGGTCAGGGCTGTTAACGGGTTATCGGATCCAAAATCCAACCCGATAGCTTAACGGCGTTCAGTTACGGTGGATGCCATGTGTCGATCACCCTTGACGAAAGCACTTCTGTGATGCGTGATTTATCGTCATGGAAGTGGACACTTCCGTGATGATAATTTTGGTAATGTCATGGAACACTTCTATGACAGCACATGTATGACTATCTTGATTCTATCATAAAATTGTCATGGATGTACATGCATGACAAAAAACGCGACCTACTGTGACAAACATGTATCATCACGGAAGTGTATTTTTTTGTAGTGCTCACGAGATGAATTATGCCACACACAATTTGGAGTTAGCAGCCGTAGTGCACGCACTCAAGACCTGGAGACATTTCCTTGTCGGAAATAGTTGTGATGTTTACACGGATCATAAGAGCTTGAAGTATATTTTCACACAAAAGGAGTTGAACCTCAGGCAGAGGAGATGGCTAGCGTTGATCAAGGACTATGACATGAGATTGCATTATAACCCAGGGAAGGCAAATGTTGTAGCAGATGCCTTGAGCCATAAAAGCTATCACTGGTGCGAGTCGGTCCTAAACAAATGGTTTAAAACCCCTTTCCGCGATGGCATTTGGAACCGTCGCCAAGTGAGTGCGGGCGATAGGGGGGTCGTTCTCCCACGACCCAGAAACCATCGGGGATAGGAAGCCTTGATGCATACAGTTGTCCCTACATAACCGTTTCTGATACCTCGAATATCCCAAACGCTTCATCCTTGCTACTCGTTTGTGATCGCATTGCCATCGCAGTCAGAGTTTTGTGGTTCTACCTAAAACCAGGCAGATTCTAGGCACGGGAGCTTCCCAGGCAGATTCTGGGCAGATTCCAGTCATGGGAGATTTATGATGCCTTGCACATCACAAACAGTTCATGATTATAAACCGTGTACGATAGGTAGACAATCACACACATTTAGTTTCCCCGCATCGTATGTGATAGTTTCTGACATCACACACGCTTTGTGAATAGCAACTGTGTGCATGCTTGCACACGTTTCCTCTTTGTGAACCGCCTCGGATTATGGTGTATATCGCAAATGTTTGTGTTTTACCAACCGTGTGTGCCGTAATGACCTGCACAACATAATTTCGGCCTAATTTAATTGCTGCTATTTAAAATTGTACCGAATTTAAAATTGAAAGTAGGCTATAGCTTTATTCATATCCATTAGGATCAAACAACCAATGCATTATTCGATTCACAGGTACATATGTTTAAGAATTACAGAAGCACCAAATAAAGAATGATGTACTAGGGTTCTATACTTGTACTATTACAGATGGTAAAGAAAGAGGCGACAGACATTCTAGTTGCTGAACAAGGTGAAGCGGAATGGCCCTATTGTGCTCTCCTAGATGCAGAAGGCATGCAGGAGTCTAGTCCAACCCCTTGTGATGGTCGACCGCCAATCATGTAGTTTGAGAGGTAATCTTGAGTAAACTGCTTCAGGATCCACTTCAAAAGAAAAAAGATTCAGATATTGTCATCTAACACAACTCATTACGGGCACTAAAAAGAAGGCTACAGGGTTCTTACTTACCATCCTGCAGTTCACTATTGTCTTGCATAAAGTGTAAACAAATAGTTCAATTGACATCTTTTGACCCATTTTAGTAACAATCTTTATCAGTTTCCTCACTTGATGCTGGTTCATGAATATCTCATTGCCCCATATGCAGAAAGGGTCGAAGTGTGGATCTTTGGCAATGATATATGTACCTAAAAGCACCAAGTTAATATTAGAAGCTAAACAACAATTGAAAAATGATGTAGTACAACACTCCATCCATCCCATTATATAAGATTTTATTACATGTATATCTAGACATCATCAGAACATTAAGGTAACACTCTTCCTTGTTGCTATGTAGCCTGGGATTGCATATTTAGACATTCAGTACAATGCATGTTGCTAAACAACAATTGAAAAACAAAAAGGCATGTTAACTGCAATATCCTTAACACCAACCAAATATCGTAATTCATAGTGGTATAGTTGAAACTGTTATTGATGAAATTGAACTGCACGGCAAATAGATGCACATATAGAGCATCACATTGTGAAGAACTGAAATAAACAAGTTATCAGGACATCTCTAGGCGATCCTTAAAAAGTTAAAGGACTAAAACCCTTAGTGGAGTATATAGATATATACTCCAGCAATTTTTGGCCTTTTCAATCGATCCCCTAAACTTAAGGTTGTAAACTTCAATTTGATCAAGTTCAAAGCAGGTTCAACCGAAAGTAGCATGCAGTCAAACATAAAGATAGATAGTTTTGCATACCTGAACATAAAACATAAATTTAAACTAAGCTAAACTACTTTCGGTCGAAGTAGAGGTCGAGCCAATCCTTCCTCGTCATGTACGGTGTGCCACGAGCCGGGTCCGGGCAAGTACCTTCGTCGGGGTCATTGGGGAAGGCACTCCTCCACACGTCAATGTCGATCTCCTCGTCCTCAGGGCCCACCTCGACGCCCTCCGTACAGCCGTCGCCGCCGCCTTTGACCTCGTCATCGAAGAAGAGCGCGATAACCTCAACGCCCTCCACGCCACCGTCCTTGCCGCCTTTGACCTCATCATCGGAGGAGAGCGCGATAACTCTCCGCCCTCCGCGCCGGCAAAGATCGCCTGCTCCGCCTCCACGAGCACCAGGTGCTGCCGACGGAGCTCTTGCATGTAGGCCTCATCGGCGGCCTCGGCCTTGAGATGCTCCCACGCCTCACGGTCCTCCCGCGCTATAGCCAAGCTCACCACCCCTGGCTCCGGCGGAACAAGGTGGACCGGACGTGTGCCAATGGGGAAATTGAGCCTAGCCTCCACGCCGTGGTAGCGAACCTGCCAGCAGTCGTACTCCATGGCCGCAAGCTCGGCCGTGTGGAAGCTACCGAGCCACCGGCGGGTGTGGGTCTCTTGATCTGTAATCTCGGCAACCCACGTCCCCCACCACCGCTGCCGGACCCCGAGGTAGGACTTCGTCGACTGCCGGGTCAGTGGGAGGATGGGGAAGTCCTCAAACCAGCGTAGGGGCGCGACGGCAGGCGGATCAGGGGACCAGCGACAGCGGATCGGGCCCGTGGAGGACGATAGGGACACCTCGGCGGCCACCTCGCTGGCGTCGGGCGAAAAGGCCGCGATAAACCTCTTTTTGGCCATTAGCTACTCGAGCTCCCCGGCACACATGCAGAGGTTGAGGATGGAGGCGCCGGCAATGGCGGTGACCTACCAATGGTTTCGAGGGTTGTGTGTGTCTATGTGAGCGGAGGTTGTGTTTGAGGAAATACCGCGGCAACTGAAAATTTTACTAGGGGGGAGTAACAAGGCGGGGCTACTGAAAATTTGGATCAAGGGAGAGCAGATATTTTTGAGATTACAAGGGATGCAGAGGCGGGAGTTACATGCCGGGGCTACTGAAAATTTGAATCAAGGGACTGAAGCAGAGAGGGATGCACAGGCGGGAGTTTTGGGGGAGCGAGCTAGTGTGCTTGACACACTGGTTGGGGACTGTAGCCGACACACCTTCTCGCGTAAGCCATAGGCGCACTATACACCGACGGTGCTCCAAGATATTTTGTACTACATCTCACACGGTTGGTGAGAATCAATTGTTTGGGATCTACTTGATTTGAATTACAAAATGGGGTCACATTGGCAATGGACGGTGTTTGAATTGCTAGACCTTTTATCTGCAGTGAACATGCAACTGTATGTTTCTCGTTCAATCTTGGAATTTTTCAGGGTTCATTTGGCATTTTTTATACATTAACTGGGTTTTCTAGGTATTTCATGTGCATAATTCAAATTTGAACTACAAGCACATGCTCCAATGCACAAAAGTTGGTTGAAAAATCACATGTGTGTCCTTGGGTGAATATCTAGGTCCCATGCAAGAGATGGGAATGAAATTCAAACACGAGGGCACTGTTGATTGCCGGTAAAACGTTGAGATGTCTGGTTTTTAAATTCTAGTAAATCCAAAACTCGTATGAAATTCATGAAACTTGGCATGCTATGATGCAGCGGCATCAACATGACATGGTAAAAAATTTGTCCCATTTGGGGCAGGTTCGGGTATAAGCTTCTCACAAACCAGAGCTTCTCACAACAAGCATGATGGTTTCGATAGGGAACGTCCCACCTTTGGGGACGAAACGATATCCATTGCCTCTTATTGCTTTCAAAAAATTTCTAGTGTCAACATAGAGCAACAAGAGTGTGGTGTTCAATCTTAGAACTTTTCGGGGTTCGTTTGGCCTTTTTATACATTAGCTGGGTTTTCTAGGAATTTTATGTGCATAATTCAAATTTGAACTACAAGCACATGCTCCAATGCACTAAAGTTGGTTGAAAAATCACATGTGTGTCCTTGGGTGACTTTCTAGGTCCCATGCAAGAGACGGAAGTGAAATTCAAACACCAGGGCACTATTGATTGCCGGCAAAACATTGAGATGACTGTTTTTAAATTCTAGTAAATCCAAAACTCGTATGAAATTCATGAAACTGGGCATGCTATCATGGAGCAGAAGGCATAGCCTAGTGGTGGGAAGGGGCTGATACCTTCCCACCCACCCAGGTTCAAGGCATGGTACTTGCAATCTGGGTTTGTTGCACCAATTATACTGTAGGGGGTTCCCTTCTTTCTGTCAAAGAAAAACATGCCATGTTAAAAAAATTGTCCCATTTGGGGCAGGTTCGGGTATAAGCTTCTCACAAACGAGAGCTTCTCACAACAAGCATGATGGTTTCGACAGGGAACGTCCCACCTTTGGAGATGAAACAATATCCATTGCCTCTTATTGCTTTCAAAAATTTTCTAGTGTCAACATAGAACAACAGGAGTGTTATGTCAATTTTTATGATTTTTCGGGGTTTGTTTGGACATTTTTATGCATTAACTGGGTTTTCTAGGCATTTTATGTGCATAATTCAAATTTGAACTACAAGCACATGCTCCAATGCACTAAGGTTGGTTGAAAAATCTGATATGTGTCCTTGGGTGAATTTCTAGGTCCCATGCAAGAGATGGGAATGAAATTCAAACACCAGGGCACTATTGATTGCCGGCAAAATGTTGAGATGCCTGGTTATTAAATTCTAGTAAATCCAAAACTCATCCGAAATTCATGAAACTTGGCATACTATGATGGAGCGACATCAACATGCCGTGCTAAAAAATTTGTCCCATTTGGGGCAGGTTCGGGTATATGCTTCTCACAAACCAGAACTTCTCACAACAAGCATGCTAGTTTTGGTAGGGAACGTCCCACCTTTGGGGATGAAATGATATCCATTGCCTCTTATTGCTTTCAAAAAAAATTCTCGTGTCAACATAGAACAACAAGAGTTTTCTGTCAATTTTTGGGGTTTTTCGGGGTTCGTTTGGACATTTTTATGCATTAACTGAGTTTTCAATGCTTTTATGTGCATAATTCAAATTTGAACTACATGCACATGCTCCAGTGCATATAAATTGGTTGAAAAATCTAATATGTGTCCTTGGGTCCATGCTTAGGTCCCATGCAAGAAATGGGAATGAAATTCAAACACCAGGGCACTGTTGATTGCCGGCAAAACGTTGAGATGCCTAGTTTTTAAATTCTAGTAAATCCAAAACTCGTCTAAAATTCATGAAACTTTGCATGCTATCATGGAGCGGCATCAACATGTCGTGTTAAAAATTTTGTCCCGTTTGGGGCAGGTTCGGGTATATGCTTCTCACAAACCAGAGCTTCTCACAACAAGCATGATGGTTTCGGTAGGGAACGTCCCACCTTTGGGGACGAAACGATATCCATTGCCTCTTATTGCTTTCCAAAATTTTCTCATATGAACATAGAACAACGGGAGTGTTGTGTCGATTTTTGGGATTTTTCGGGGTTCGTTTGGATATTTTTATGCATTAACTGAGTTTTCAATGCATTTATGTGCATAATTCAAATTTGAACTACATGCACATGCTCCAGTGCATATAAATTGGTTGAAAAGTCAAATCTATGTCCTTGGGTGCATGCTTACACTGGTGCGCGTCTGTCCTAAACAAACGGTTTAAAACCCCTTTCCGCGAAGGCATTTGGAATCGTTGCCAAGTGAGTGTGTGCGATAGGGTGTCCTTCCCACACGACCCAGAAATCGTCGGGGATAGGCCCTCCTAGGACCCAGGCTGGGGCCGTGTGCGATCGGCCGAGGCATCGAAACCCAATCATTTCTGTAGGTATGTACATCCCACACTGTGAATCCCAGAAATCATTTCCGTAGGTATGTACATCCCACGCTGTGAATCCCAGAAATCATTTCCGTAGGTATGTGCATCCCACATGGTGAATCCTTGAAAAACATTTTTGTTCGTATGAATATCACACAGTCATCCAAGGAATATGTTTCCGTTCTTATGTACATCCCAATCAGTCAATCCAGGGAAAACGTTTCCGTTCAGATGTACATCCCACACGGTTTTATGTATACGCTCGTGTGTGAAAGGTGTAACTATCACACATGCTCTGCCTTGGTTAACTGTTTGCTTTCATTAACTGCATCACACACGATTTGATGTAGAAAACTGTGTGGCATTGGGCTATCCATCGCAAGCGCTTTTACTGCTAGAACCATTTGCAAAGGTCCATGACCGTCTGTTCTATTTTTATTTTTGCCTGTAATTTATTATTCTAATTGGAAATTTTGAAATACAAAACGTGCAATTCAAATTCTCAGCACAATGGTTCAACAACGAATCCATAAATAAAATTGCCAGTACAATATGTTCAGTAATTACAGGATTAGGCAGTAGTTAACTATGATGAACCACAGTATTTAAAGGTGGTAAAGGTGAAGAGACAAGTGTAAATCATTTTGACTGCCGACGGTGTTGAAGAAGCGGAATGCCCATAATGTGCCTTCCTGCATGCCATAGGCACGAACCACTTTTGTCCAACCCCTTGTGACGATCGCCGGCCCATCCTTCACCGCCTTCAAGAAGACTTCTAGAGCATTATCATGGTAGCATGAATTATATACTTTAACCTTAGTTGCCTCCACTCCGGTCAGGTAGTTTGCAAGGTAATCATCAGTAAATAGCTTCAGAAACCACTGAAAAGAGAAAAATATCGGATACTGAGGTCTAATAGAGTAACTTGTTGTGGGCAGGGGGAAAAGGCAACACATTACTTACCATCCTAATGTTCACTGTTGTCTTCGACAAAGTGTAAATAAAGAGCTTAATTCCAATCACCCGTTTCTTTCGCCTAACAATATTTCTCAGTTTCCTCACTTGACGTTTGTTCATGAATATCTCATTGCCCCATGCGCAAAAGGGATCGAAGCGTGGATCAGTACCCCTCATATATGTACCTACAAGCAACCAGTAAATGTTAGAAGCTAAACTGAGATTGCACAAATGATGTAAAATACAACTACCTATGTTCCTAAGTACAAGTATTTTTTTGAGATTTCAATATGAACTACATACAGATGTATATAGAATTATAAATATAGTTTAGAAATCTAGATTCACTCATTTTGCTCCTTATGTAGTCTATATTGGAATCTCTAAAAATACTTATATTTAGGAATAGATGGTGTATAAGGCATGGGATACAGCTAACCTCGACGGCAAACAACAACATTGCCCATTGTAGCCCTATGTAAGTACATGGAAAGCCAATGTTAACTACAACAGGGTTAACATCCACCAAAAATAGCAAATGGTAATAAAACGGCAGCATTTGTAGTGATATCTTCATTTCGAAAGAGTAGCACGGTAGCAAAGGGATGGCTTAAAAAATGGATACAACTGTTAATTGCAACAGGCTTAACAACATCCTAATTCATGAATTGTAAGTTTCTAGCCTGTGAAATACAACTCTTTAAAAATGGATACAACTGTTAATTGCAATAGGCTTAATGGCCATTGAAACCGGTACTGATAATAATGCAATTGGCAGAGTTAAACATGACAGGGCAGGTGCTGCTAGAGCAGATAATGGCCCAGTTGTCTATAAAAAGGTAGGGAAAATAGCTCAAACGTGTTAGGCATGTTTACTACAACATGCTTAATACATCGACAGTACAAAACATAGCCATTGATTGCAACTGGTATTGGTAAGATTGAACTGGTGGGTACATACTTGTTAAGTCCTGAGAGGTAGTTGTTGGGGCACTTCATCTTGGCCAGAGCCCGCCCAAAGTCAGCGGCGGTGGAGGTGAGCTGTTCCTCTAGGTCGAAGTGTGGATCAGTGCCACTGACATGTGTACCTACAAGCAACCAGTAAATGGTAGAAGTTAAACTGCAATTGCACAAATGATGTGTGTAAGACATGGGATGTAGCTAACCTTGACGGCCAACAACAGCATCGGCTGTTATGACCCTACATAAGTACATGGACAAGCATGTTAAGTACGACAGGGTTAGCATCCACCAAAAATAGCAAATGGGGCAGCATCTCTAGTATATCTTCATTGCGGAGAGTAGCATGGTAGCAAATGGACCGATTAAAAAATGGATACAACTGTTAATTGCAACATGCTTAACAACATCCTAAGTCATGTTTTGTAAGTTTGTAGCCATTGAAATGCAACTGTTTAAAAATGGATTCAACTATTAATTGCAACAAGCTTAATAGACATTGAAACCGGTACTGATAAAAATGCAATTGGCATAGTTAAACATCACAAGGCAGGTGCTGCCAGAGCAGAGAATGGCCCAGATGTCTATAAAAAGGTAGGGATAGTGGCAAAAATGTGTTAGGCATGTTTACTAGAACATGCTTAATACATCGGCCGTATAGAACATAGCCATTAATTGCAACTGGTATTGGTAACATTCAACTGGTGAGTACATACTTGGTAAGTCCTAAGAGGTAGTTACTGGGGCACTTCATCTTGGCCAGAGCTCGCCCAAAGTAAGTGACGGCGGAGGCGAGTTGTTCCTTCGGGTCGAAGCATGGATCAGTGCCACTGACATGTGTACCTACAGGCAACCAGTAAATGGGTAGAAGCTAAACTGCAATTGCACAAATTATGTGAAATCTTGTAAGACATGGGATGCAGCTCACCTCGACAGCAAACAAAAGCATCGGCCATTATGACCCTGCGTGAGTACATGGACAGGCATGTTAAGTGCAACAGGGTTAGCATCCACTAAAAGTAGCAAATGGGCAGCATCTCTAGTGATATCCTGAGTCATGTATTGTAAGTTTGTTGCTGGTATTGGTGAAATTGAGCTGGACATGATAATATTTGAACATCACATAGTGTGTAGTACTGAAATAAACAAGGCACGAACATGCTTAATACATCAACCGTACAAATCATAGCCGTTGCAAGTGGTATTGGTAAGATTTAGCTGGTCAGATCTTACCTGTTAAGTCCTAGGGGGTAGTCGCTGGGGGACTTCATCTGGGCCAGAGCTTGCACCATGTCGGCGGCGGGGATGGAGGCGAGGTGTTTCTCCAGATCAACACACACAGCGGCCATCGCGCCATGGACCGCCATCAGCT
>NC_041391.1:547171347-547188617 GCF_002162155.2 Triticum dicoccoides
GGGGGGATTTGGAGGCATGGGGATGTTTTGCAGGCGCCATTTAAGCAATTAGGCCAGGGACGTGATAGAGATCGGTGGGTTACCTGACTGGATCCGAGCAGAACGTAGATGTGGTTGAAGCTGTGGTTGCGGCGGCGGCAGTTTGAGATGCCGGTAGGGGGAGGCGCGAGGGAGGAGGGATACTGAGGGGAAGGGGATGTGGTTGGAGGAATAAATTTTGAAATCGCGCGCCTAATGAAAATTTCAGTGCGAAATTTGAAACTTGGGCGGGGGAAACACACAATGCAGACGAAGCGCGTAAAATACTCGTGTGCAAGAAAAAAGAAAGTTGGCAGATCCCGTCTCCAAAAAATATACACATGTACTTGATTTTTTTTGGTCAATGGTACGCCTGGTTTATTAGGAAATATCGCACAAGTAACTCACTTATGGGTCATTAAAGCAAAAAACGCAGACGGGTACAACATAGAAACCGTGTGTTTTGTGATCTTCTAATGATTAACGCAGAAAATGCACACGGGCACACATGCTAATCAAGGCTCAAAGCCCTCAAAGGATGCTCTTACCGACATTGTATGTTAATACTACAAAATTAAAGTACTACTGGTAATTTTCTTTAATACTACAAACTTAAACTACTTCTCACATGCTGCCATCAGGGCATGCTGGCCAGACGCCGGCGTTCTCCTTCCCGGCCTTGTAGGCGGCATCCCACCGTGCTTCGATCTCCGCCAAGCTCTCCTCACAACGGCGTGCGGCCTCTTTTTTCTTGCGGCGGCGGGACTCTCTTTTCTTGACCACTTTCTACCTTTTCCGCTCCTTCTGTGCGGCTTTGGCCGCCTCTAGATCAACCACCCATTCGGCCATGGCAGCCTCAAAGTCCGCCAAGTGTAACTGTCTGGCCGCCGATGGCGATGAACTCGGCGTGGCGAGATGCCATCGCTTCCTTACCATGTGTGCGGTCGTGGGCGGTGAGGAACGCGGCGCGGCGGGATGCCATCGCTTGCTTACCAGTTACTGTGCGCCATGCTGCCATGGACGACGCCTGGAGAGAGCTCTAGGATGGAGGGGCCAGGAAGTCGTACAGTGCGTTGGTATTCAAGAGCTCAACCACAAACGACAATAGAAATTTGGCTTCCCTTACAATTTTGCTCATTCGTTATCACACACGGTTCGTCTCCGTCGCTTCCGGAAACAGTGTGCGCTGAGCCTATTGTGTGTTGCGTTATGATTGGCCGGAACCCCAGCCACGCGGATCACGCGTGTGCACCGTTGGATGTGCCGTGATCGAACGGCAATCCACGTCCCTCACATCACACCCGTGCACCTGTAGCTGGATTGGATTTATATGCGCTAAATGCCTAGAAAATGCACATAATCCTCTAAATATGGTAAATGAGCCCGAAAAATGCCAAATTTGAACACGGTGATTTGCAGGGTGTATGTTCGTCGTAGAAAAAACTCCAGGGCAAAGAACAAAGAAAATTTGGATTCCCCTTCAATCTTGAGGAATTCCCTTTCGAAAGCATGGAACTTCCTCGGTGATGGTTCGATTTATGACGGGCGTGCATGACAACATAAGCCAAACCTTCTCAAATTTTTACCAAGGCATGGTGAGGTCATACCATGGCACCATGCCAGGCGTCATGTTTTTAAGCATTTATTTCATTTTTACAGTTGAAAACCCAACAAACAGACATTTGTTGTTGACTATTGCCACACATTTCATCGAAATATATGTCCATTCCTTGTAAAAGGCATAAGAATTTACTAAATGGCACAAGCATGGTTTTCTAGGCTGTTCTTGTGGACCCTTTCATGCATCGATTGTTTGAACTTTAATTATGCGCATTAATGCCTAGGAAATGTACATAATCCCCTAAATATGGCAAATGAACCCGGAAAAGTGCCAAATTTGAACACGGTGATTTGCAGGTTGTATGTTCATCATAGAAAAAAACTCGACCCCCCCTTCAATCTTGGTGATTTCCCCCTTGAAACCATGAAACTTCCTCGGTGATGGTTCGATTTATGAAAGGCATGCATCACGACATAAGGAAAACATTCTCCAATTTTACCAGGGCATGGTGAGGCCATACCATGGCACCAAGCCAGGCGTCATGTTTTCCAACCATGTGTTTCATTTTTTGTATAGTTGTTAACCGAGTAAACGACACATTTATGGTTGACTATTGCCACACATTTCCTTGAAATATCTGCCCATTCCTTGTAAAAGGCATGAGAATGTGCTAAATAACACGAGCATGGTTTTCTAGACCATTTTTGTGCACCTTTTCAGGCACCGATTGTTCGAATTTGAATTATGTCCATTAATGCCTAGAAAATGCACATAATCCCCTAAATATTGTAAATGTGCCCGGGAAAATGTCAAATTTGAACACATTGCATTTGAGGCGGTATGTTGGTCGTTGGAAAAAAACTGAATGACAAACTAGGATGGAAATTAGGATTCCCCTTCAATCTTGGGGATTTTCCCTCTCGAAAGCATGGAACTTCCTCGGTGATGGTTCAATTTAGGAAGGGCGTGCATGACGACATAAGTCAAACCTTATCAAATTTTTACCAGGGCATGGTGAGGTCATACCATGGCACCATGCCAGGCGTCATTATTTTTAAGCATTTATTTCATTTTTTCTATAGTTCAAAACCCAACAAACAAACATTTGTGGTTGACTATTGCCACACATTTCATCAAAATATCTGTCCATTCCTTGTAAAAGGCATGAGAATTTACTAAATGGCACGAGCATGGTTTTCTAGGCCATTCTTGTGGACCCTTTCATGCATCAATTGTTTGAACTTGAATTATGCGCATTAATGCCTAGGAAATGCTCATAATCCCCTAAATATGGCAAATGAACCCGGAAAAGTGCCAAATTTGAACACGGTGATTTGCAGGTTGTATGCTCATCATAGAAAAAAACTCGTGGACAAAGGACAAAGGAAATTTGGATCCCCCTTCAATCTCGGTGATTTCCCCATCAAAACCATGAAACTTCCTCGGATGATGGTTCATTTTATGAAAGGCGCGCATCACGACATAAGGAAAACATTCTCCAATTTTTACCAGGGGCATAGTGAGGCCATACCATGGCACCACACCAGGCGTCATATTTTCCAACCATGTGTTTCATTTTTTGTATAGAACGAGCATGGTTTTCCAGACCGTTTTTGTGCACCTTTTTATGCACCGATTGTTTGAATTTGAATTATGTGCATAATTACTGCCTAGAAAATGCACACAATCCCATAAATATAGTAAATGAGTTCGGAAAAATGTCAAATTTGAACACGTTTCATTTGAGGCGGTATGTTGATAGTTGGAAAAAAACTGAAAGATAAACTAGGACGGAAATTTGGATTCCGCTTCAATCTTGGTGATTTCCCTCTCGAAAGCATTGAACTTCCTCGGTGATGGTTCGATTTATGAAGGGCGTGCATGACGACATAAATCAAACCTTCTCAGCTTCTAACTAGGGCACGGTGAGGCCATAGCATGGCACCATGCCAGCCGTCATATTTTTCAAGCACATATTTCATTGTTCTATAGTTGATAACCCAGTAAATGACGCGTTTGTGGTTGACTCCATTGAAATCTCTGCCCATTCCTTGTAAAAGGCTCGAGAAATTACTAAATACCATGAGTATGGTTTTTCCAGACCGTTCTTGTGCAGCCTTTCATGCACCAATTGTTTGAATTTGAATTACGTGCATTAATGCCTACAAAATGCACATAATCCCCTAAATATTGGAAATGAACGCTGAAAAGTGTCAAATTTGAACACGATGCTTAGCAGGGTTTATGTTCATCATAGAAAAAAGACTCATGGAGAAAGACAAAGGAAATTTCGAATCCCATTCAATCTCGGTGATTTACTATCGCAGACGGTACATCTCCGTCGCCTCTGTGAACCATGTGTGTTCACTCACACATGCAAAAGGAAAAGAAAACCCTCGCCCACTTCGTCCCCACTCACTCGCCGCGGACTCCTCCGCAACTCTTTACCCTAAGCTCGACGGCTGTTGGCGGCAGCCATAGGTCGCGCTCCAAACAGCACCGGATTTTGCCTCCACCGCTTTCCGCCGCCTATCTGCAGCGACATTCTAGACTTTGGTCGACTGGGGTTTTCTGCGGGATTGGGCCAGGGATTTTTCTCATGGAGAAGGTAATCAACTTAATTAGCAAAATATTCACTCATCTCTTATTGCAATTCATCCGTCATTGTTAATCAACCGACGGAAATCATCGTGGAATCATTTTTGTTCTAGCTGATTCGTGATTGTTCATTCATGTGTGCACAGTGCGAGCACAAATCGGGCAACTATGGTTGGGGCCAATCGGAAATGAAGTTCTATCTCACCATTCCGGATGACTTCAGGTAGTACCCGGTATGTTCAATCTCAACCTACCACGGTCGGCATGGCCTAAATTTGTGAACATATAGCGTCTGTTGCTACATTATATATATATTTGCACCAAATCTTTGTTACATTATCTATTTTTAATTCTATATTTTTGTACTTTGATTGCATCTATATATGGATATGTTCTATCAGTTACTCCCATATTTGCATCTTGCTCGGTTATTTCAATATATCTAATTTACGATCTTAATTTTCATTTCAAGCAGTACATCCCTTGCTTTGCAAGAACAAGAGTAGAAGGAAATCTTGGGCTTTACTTTGCTGATGACTCCCAGGATGTCATATTGACAACGCAACATGGGTTTAGCGTAAAACTTTATAAAGATGGTCACTCCTATTTTAATGCGGACCTTTGGAGAAAAATGTCTAAGTGTTATGAACTGAAAGCTGGCAATAAAATTCTAGTGTGTGCACCACAGCCTGGTCTAATTAACATGGATGTTTACTTCCCCAATGTCATCATCTGATCAAAGTCTGATCGAGGTTAGTGTCCTTTCAACTTTCTCCATGTTGTCATATTACTATTTAAGCAACCAATTGATCACTATTTAAGCAACCAATTGTCATATCATGTTCGGACTCCATTCCTAGGAAGTAACAAATTATGTTTACCAATTTCTACGCACTATATATCCTTCTGCCATGTTCTGAATAAATAATACCTTTGCACCTTTTAAGCAGGATATGTTGGATGCATAGTGAATGATCTGTATGTTACTAAGCGTACCAAATTTCACTGGAAGGACTTGAAGCATGTCATAAACTTTGTTGATAATCTAACAGAGATAGCACAACGTATGAACACTGGATTTTGGATGGGATTAATTAGACCTATGGTGCACACACTGAACAAGACCAATTGTGTGCACAAAGCGCTGGTAAAAAGTCTTATTTTAATGTTGATGCTCATAAACTATATATATATATATATATATACATATATATATATATATATATATATATATATATATATATATATATATATCTTCAACGATATGTTACAATTGTTTTTTATTCTACATGTCAACAGAAATTGCCCCCTGTAGCCGTTCCTGGATCAATTTCCCGGCGCGGTCGAATTACACTTGTGCCTGCTAATAACGCCAAAGTGATTGCAAGGTACTGCATTTCCCGCAAAAATGGAACCATTTAAATTAACAAGTTCTCGCTTCTCGTGGCAATGCATCCATATTGGAAAATTGGAGACACCGTTCTACTCCTGTTCTACCAAGGCACAGGAGGGCTCTTCCTTTTCATTGATGAGATGTCGATTCGCTGTGATCAAGCTGCTTCCAGTGGATAGTTGTGGTTGTTTGCCCTCAGCCTCTTAAAATGTGCTAGCTGTTACTATATATGTTAAGTATGTAGACATGGACCATATGGTTATCAAAACGGTGTTACGAAGATCCTCCTTTTGTCAAATAGTGTAACCACTATATATATGTTACTCAAATGTTGTTACCCAAGTTCATAAATTTTCATGGAAAGTATTAGTATCGTACACAGTTCATTGAGTTTAAGCATGTGCCCGATGTCTAGAAGGTATTTGCATATTAACTGTCCATATTGAAAATTCACACACATGTTCACATACGGAAACGTATGTGTAAAATACTAATAATCACACACGAGCACTCGCAGACGCATTGTGTGCGATACTCCTAGTCACCGCAAGCAACTAGTTTGCATTTTTCAAAGTTTTTTGTACACACAAAATCACACACGAAGTAACTGTATTGACCGTCTGTGTTGTAATTTCTCATCGTAAACAGTTCATCTGAGTCGGCTGTTTGCCACGTATCACACACATCTTGTTTACACGACTCGTTTATGTTCTTTTGGCTCATCACAAACAGTTCATCCATGTGAACTGTATGCTGCATATCACACACATCTTGTTAAGTTGAACTGTTTCTGTTGTGTTCCCTAATCAAAAACTGTTTGCCCGAGTTAACCGTATGTCGTATATCGCACACACATTGATATGGCTGCCTGTTTCTATTGTTCTACCTCATCGCAAACCGTTCGAATGGATTAACCATGTGTTCTGCATTGCACACACATTGTTATGACTGCCCGTTTCTGTTGTTCTGCCTCATCGCAGATAGTTTGAATGGATTAACCGTATGCCCTTCATCGCACACGCAACTAAAACCTGAACCGTGTTTGATGCATACATCATCGCAAACGTTTTGCACCTATTTTGACAGTTTTTGTACACCATCGTTTGTGATTATTGCATCACACACAGTTTCGGCAAAGGGTCTCTGATCGTAGTGTCACGTTAGCAGTCTCCTGCAGTAGTGTTAGGTCCCATGCAAGAAATGGGAATGAATTTCAAAACCAGGGCACCGTTGATTGCCGACAAAACATTGAGATGCCTCGTTTTAAAATTCTAGTAAATCCAAAACTCGTCTGAAATTCATGAAACTTGGCATGCATTCATGGAGCGGCATCAACATGCCGTGGTAAAATTTTTGTCCCGTTTGGGGCAGGTTTGGGTATATGCTTCTCACAAACCAGAGCTTCTCACAACAAGCATCATGGTTTCAGTAGGGAACGTCCTACCTTTAGGGACGAAACGATATACACTGCCTCTTATTGCTTCCAAAAACTTTCTCGTGTCAACATAGAACAACTGGAGTGTTGTTTCAATTTTTGTGATTTTCGGGGTTCTTTTGGACATTTTTCTGCATTAACTGAGTTTTCAATGCATTTATGTGCATAATTCAAATTTGAACTACATGCACATGCTCAAGTGCATATAAATTGGTTGAAAATCAAATCTGTGTCCTTGGGTGCATGCTTAGGTCCCATGCAAGAAATGGGAATGAATTTCAAACACCAGGGCACCGTTGATTGCCAGCAAAACATTGGGATGCCTTGTTTTAAAATTCTAGTAAATCCAAAACTCGTCTGAAATTCATGAAACTTGGCATGCATTCATGGAGTGGCATCAATATGCCGTGGTAAAATTTTTGTCCCGTTTAGGGCAGGTTTGGGTATATGCTTCTCACAACAAGCATCATGGTTTCGGTAGGGAACGTCCCACCTTTGGGACGAAACGATATCCACTGCCTCTTATTGCTTCCAAAAATTTTCTCGTGTCAACATAGAACAACAGGAGTGTTGTGTCAATTTTTGTGATTTTTCGGGGTTCTTTTGGAAACTTTTTATGCATTAACTGAGTTTTCACTGCATTTATGTGCATACTTCAAATTTGAACTACTTGCACATGCTCCAGTGCATATAAATTGGTTGAAAAATCAAATGTGTGTCCTTGGGTGCATGCTTAGGTCCCATGCAAGAAATGGGAATGAATTTCAAACACCAGGGCACCGTTGATTGCCGACAAAATATTGAGATGCCTGGTTTTTAAATTCTAGTAAATCCAAAACTCGTCTGAAATTCATGAAACTTGGCATGCTATCATGGAATGGCGCCCGACATGATGTGGTATTTTTCATGTCCATTTTGAGAGAAGGCGCACTCGAATAATGACAGCCAACAAAGGCATTTTGAAAAATAGCTGCCACTTTAATATCTCAAACCTTTGTATAATTCAAAACGTGTGCGTTCTGTTAACCATTCACGTGACGCCACGTGTCTTGGTTTTAATGGCTGTAGGAGCTGTTGTGCGGAAAGCTGCTTGACCTTGACTGAACGGGAGGCGTGCGGGCCTAGTCCGGTGCGCCGGCTGACCGAGAGGCGTGCTAGCTATCTTCCAATGCGCAGGCTCACCGGGAAGCGTGTGAGCTGTACACTGCGCAGGCTCACTGGGAAGTGAGCCCTTGGACTTCCATGGCTGCCCGCCTTCCTCTCCATTAATGGCGCCCAAGCCGCTGTTTAATATGGGCGGCCTTACTGTTCGCCTCCCATTCCCCTCCCACCCGCAGACCTCCACCGCCATGGTGCAGAATGATCATCTGCCACTAGTCTTCAAGTTTGGTGAAGTTGACTCCGAGCCGGAGGAGATAGAAAATAAGGAGGAATGGGGCCTCATGGACATGGCCCAAAACAAGCTGGTCGCGGCGGTTGCTGCCCCCGCTCCCGTCCCAGCTCCCATCCCCGCACCCGTGCCAGCGACCATCCCCGTAGCATTGACGAGCTGGTCACCGAGCACTATCGCAGAGCTGGAAGCTGCAGGGGTCAGCAAGGTCTCCACGGACCCGCGCAAGCTCATGTACATGCCAGTGCCAGCGCCCGTGCCCATGCCCGTGCGCTCCCCTCCACCCACCGTGGCGCCGGCCCCCGTGCGTTTGGCTGCACCCACCGCGCCTGTGTGCGCCCATCCACCCACCGCGATGCCGGTCCCCGTGCATTTGGCTGCACCCGCCGCGCCAGTGCCTGTGCGCCCCCTCCCCCCCCTCAGTGGCATGGGACGCTGCGGTCGACCGCCACCTCTCAGCGGCGCTAGTTGCCGTCCTCCCGCGCCCCGCCCGTTGATCGCGTGATGACGTGATGTTTGATTTACAAGTGAAGAATATTTTGTGCTTCCTTGAAGACTTCAACAACGGCATCCCGGAGGACGACAACAACAACGATGGTGCGGCACGCTGCCTCCGCCGCCACCGTAAATAGTGTTTTTGGGGTTTAATTCTGTATCTCGAATTCTCGATCATATGAATATAAATTCACAGTGTGACTGAATGAAAGATATGGTTTGAATGAACTTGCATGTTTTTCTCTTAAAGTACAGACTTATCAAAATATTTTATTTTAAAAAACATCAACGGTTTTTAAATATAAAACATTCATTGCAAACGTTTTAGTTAGAACACCCGTATGCAAACCGAAAGCTTCCCCAGGAAGCCAAGGGAAAATGTGCCGAGCAGGATTTCTGCATCCCTTCAACGCAAATGGTTGTTTTGCATGACCCATGTGCAACCACGTACAAACAATTGGGTAAGATTTGCATATCTGTCATTTTGGGTATGCTGCCATTTCTGAAACAGGGAAGATTGACATTTTTTTATCTAGTAACATTGCCATTTGTCAACCTTGTAACACTGCAATTTGTCAAAATATGCAGCTACAAATCACTAGCACTATCTAATTTTTGCAACTAAAATCACTAGCACTTTTCATATGGACACCACTAGCAGGCGTGAGTTGATGGACGCATATGCAAATGTACCATTGATTACATACAACAAGTCATCAACCCACAACGACAACGAGGATACACCTTGGATTATAGATCATTTCCAAAAGAACATTCTAGTAAAGTTTTTCTCACACAATAAATAACAAAGCGATGAAATGAACTTCAGCTCAACCACTCGTCGGTGTTGGGAACGCTTGCTTTGAACCAGAAGTGATTCTCAGGGAATGGCCAGCTACTGTCAATATCGAGACCAATGCAGGACTGATCATCCAGGCTAAAGCGGCCTATGTCAGGACCCATATTGGGACGGTAGGGAAGCATAGCAATGTCCGAGGTATAGATACAGTTGCTTCTCATAAATGGTAGTAACTTGTGTCAACAGCAGCTGGATCGCCTTCCACCATCATTGTATAGTTTTGTCCAAGGAAGAGCGAGTTTCCTCCAAGACTTTCAATACTGAACCAGGGAGAATGTGTTGGCGCTAGTATACTAGTATCCATCCCGAATACCCTGCATTGGATGTTGGAATAGGTCCGGAGAGTGCGACCATGCGAGACAACACCTGCTTCCTTAGTAACATCAGCAGTTCCCTATATACAGACAAGAAGAGGTGATCAATTGGAATAAGTTGCCAGGCACCACTAAGTATATGGGTCCTGCTCGTCCTCATGCTCGTGATCATCAGCATCGTCATCTCCCCCTTGGTTATAAAAAATTTCAAGTATAGGTGGTGGAATGTTCACAGGACCTTGGAAACACAAGAATGTTAATTAGTAAAGGGAAACTAGCTAACCCACATGCATGTGGATGAAACAATTATAATTAAGGTGGAAGACAAACGTACCGAAAGCATCAGGATTCCATGCAATAACAGTGCCACGAGTGGTGGCAGCAAACACAAGACCCTCATATTGAATTGCATCACAGTACTCATCCGTGTACAGCAATTGATATTTGAGCAATATCCATCGAGGCATGGAAGTAAGGATGGCAACAAGCTTGTTGAAGATAGCAACAACTTCATAGTTCGTGTAATCCCAAGAGCGGTTGGGAACTCGACAAATTGCTATCTTCCATAGACGACAGTCAGCATGATCGTATTTGAAACTCACGTAGAATACTGGTGTACTCAACCTCTGGGTAGTCGTCTAAGATTTTTGGAAGCGGAACCCGGTGATGAGTGTACACATTCACAAGTTCCCACTCGCAGTTGTACCCAATATAAGCAACTCAGTCTCCATTTGCGCCTGCCCAAGCCTTGCCCTCAAGCGATGGCATCTTAACATCATACATATCATTATCAAGCGGCATCAACTTACACAAGGCGAGGCTTCCCTCGTCCCCACGCCAGTCAGCAGGGTCATGGAGAAGAAGATAGGGGAGATCAAACCGCTCCTGGACCCTTGGGTTCCTTGTAATGATGTTATTAGTTGAGTCGAGAATGGTCTTGAATGAACCTGCCATGCTAGCCGAGGTGATGACGTCGCACCGATCAATGAGTACCTCCACCGCATCATCATTCAGATCGCGACAAGAATAACAGGGTCGTTTCCGGCTTGTTCCCTCCATGGAGAAGATGATCAAACAATGGCAGAAGTAAGGGTGAAGGAAAATGGAGGAGGGAGGAAGAGCTAGCGTGCGACAGCAGTTCCTCGAGAGGGAAAGGCGAAGAGTCGATGGACGGTTGCCATGATACATGAAGAGGTGCCTGGGGAGCGAACGGTTGCCACAGAGGTCACACACTGATGACAAGGGCCGAGTGAACCGCATGCAATCCCATCGCACAACACACACGTCTTGTTAAGTTGAACCATTTCTGTTCTCTTGTGTCAACGCAAACAGTTCATCCGAGTGAACCGCATGCCGTATATCGCACGCACCTTGCTCTGGCTGACCATTTCTTTTGTGTGGCCTAATCACAAATAGTTCATCCGAGTGAACCGTATGCTGTATATCGCACACACCTTCATCTGGCTGCCCGTTTCTTTTGTGTTGCCTAATCACAAACAGTTCATCCGAGTGAACCGTATGCTGTGTATCACACACGCCTTCATCTGGCTGCCCATTTCTTTTGTAACTCCTCACCGCAAACAGTTAATTGAACTGAACCATATGCCCTTCATTGCACACGCAACTAAAATCTGAACCGTGTTTGATGCATCCTCCATCACAAATGTTTTCACCTTTTTTGACGGTTTTCATGTACCACCGTTTGCGATTATTGCATCACACACAGTTTCTCGAAGGGTCTCTGATCGTAGTGTCGCGTTAGCAGCATCCTGTAGTAGTGTATGCGAACACCCTCATAGCTGGAGGATTGCCTCAGGAAATAGCAGACAATCTCAGAGAGCTCTGACTGGAGATAGTACCGAGAGGATTTGTCGCCACATTGGATATTCAGTCCACTTTGACCGAAAGAATCCAAGAAACCCAGAAGACGGACAAGGAAATTGCACAAATAAAGGAAAAGATGAGTAACGGAAAGGCTAAAGGTTTTCGTGAGGATGAGCACGGAACTTTATGGTTTGAGGATCGTATCTATGTGCCCAATGACCTAGAGGTCAGGAAGTTAATTCTTTAGGAGGCCCATGATTCAGCGTACTCGATTCACCTAGGTAACACCAAGATGTATCTAGATTTGAAGGAAAGTTTCTGGTGGACATGTATGAACAAGGATATTGCCGAGTACGTAGCAGTATGTGATGTTTGTCAGCGAGTAAAGGTGGAACATCAGAAGCCGGCAGGGTTACTTCAACCTCTGACGATACCCGAATGGAAATGGGAAAAACTTGGAATGAATTTTATCACAAGATTACCCAGGACTCGTTCAGGCTATGATTCTATCTGGGTAGTAGTTGATCGCTTGACCAAGGTAGCACATTTCATTCTCGTCAAGACCACATATACCAGTGCTAAGTTAGCCAAGATATACATGACCAGGATTGTATGTCTGCATGGAGTTATGAGGAGTATCGTGTGAGATAGAGGAACGCAATTTACCACAAAGTTTTGGAATCAGTTGCCTGAAACTTTGGGTACGAGGCTGGAGTTCAGTACAACTTTTCATCCACAGACAGATGGACAGACCGAGAGAGTCAATCAGATTCTGGAGGACATGTTGAGAGCCTGTGCGCTAGACTATGGGTCTAGCTGGGATGACAATATGCCATACGCAGAGTTCTCATACAACAACAGCTATCAGACCTGTCTGAAGATGGCCCCTTTCGAAGCTCTATAAGGAAGGAGGTGCAGAACACCATTGTTGTGGGATGGTGTTGGAGACCAAAAACTTTTTGGTCCCGATCTTATCAGAGACTCCGAAGAGAAGGTCAAGCTGATTCGAGACAGACTTAAGATAGCCCAGTCAAGACAGAAGAGTTATGCCAACAGTAAACACAAGGAGATAACGTACAAAGTGGGAGGCCGAGCATATCTCCGTGTGTCTCCACTTCGAGGAATCAAGAGTTTCGGTGTTAAAGGAAAGTTAGCACCCCGGTTCATAGGCCCATACAAAATCCTTGAACTTAGAGGAGAAGTTGCATACAAGCTGGAATTGCCGGAAGGATTGTCTGGAGTTCACGATGTCTTTCACGTTTCTCAGCTGAAGAAATGCCATGCCGAGATGGCCGATATTCCTTTGAGAGACATAGTGCCCCTAGAGGCCATACAGCTTGATAGTGATCTGACTTATGAGGAGAAACACGTCAGAATTCTCGAGACTGCTAACAGAGTTACCCGCAGCAAGATCATCAAGTTTTGCAAGGTTCTGTGGAGTCACTACTCCGAGGAGGAAGCCACCTGGGAGTGAGAAGAAGATCTCCGTCGAGACCACCCGCACATATTTGCTAGCCAACCCGAATCTCGAGGGCGAGATTCATCTTAAGGTGGGTAGGTTTGTAACATCCCAAATTTTCAATTTGGAATGTTTTACAATTATTAGTTAAGCATCTATGCATTTTGTTTGAATTGTGTGGCATTTGAAAATTTTCAGAGGCATTTGAGTTTTATTTGAATTTGGATTCAACTTGGCATTTGAAATTTATTTCAAAAAAAATCCCTGACAAATACTTGTTCAATAGTATGAGAGGAGCCAAAATGACACTCCAAAAATTTCAGAACAAACTAATGCCAAAAGTTTTGAATTCAAATTTGAGTTTTATTGGAATTTTCAAAAAAAGTTTTTCTTTCAAGTTTGTCTTTTGCCTCTGGAAAAATGTTCACCTTATAGGTTATGTTTTTCTGACCATTTTGATATATATATATATAAGTATATTAGTTTTCTCTATGTATTTTATTTTCCTCCCTGTCTTATTCAAAAAATAGAAAAAAACCCGGCGCACCAGGCGCCAGGCCAGCAGGCCAGCCGCCCAAGCCGCGGCTCACCAGTGCGCCAGGCCAACCGGCCCAGCAACACCGTAGCCCAGCCTCGCACCGCGCCCCATCTCCTCTCCCCTCGGTCGCCCGACCCAATGCACCTCTCTCTCTCTCTCATGCTGACAGGCAGGACCCGCCCTCATCCCAACCCCTCGCTCACGAAACCAAACCAGAGCACGCCCGAGCGCCGTCGCGGTTCCAATCTTCCTAGGATCGTGATCCTGAGTCGCCCCCTCGTCCATGAAGGTGCCCTATATAAAGCCCTACCCCTCCTCCCACGACCCCCCTAAAACCCTACCTCAATTCCCAACGCAGCTCGCGCCCTCGCCGATCGCATCTAGCCTCTACCGCCGCAGTTCATCACCCGTTCCGACGCCGGTGAGCATCTCCAGCTCCTCAAACTCAGGCCACCGTCCTAGCCCACCTTCTCAACCCTCATTGACATGTTTTTGACCTCCCTCGTCTACCACAGGGAGTAAACCGAGCTTGACCACCCATCGCCGAAGAACGTCAAGCACAGGAGCTTGGCGAGCATGTTTCGCTCGTCTCCATCGTCTTCAACTACCACCAAGACAACCCCCGATCTCCCCTCGCTCCGCCCCATCGCCCCGACGCCACTGCCGTCCTCCCCGACGACCATAGCCACCGCATCGTCATCGCTCGAGTCGTCGCCGTCGCCACCGTTGCTGTAAGCCACCACCCCCCTCCACCGTCTGATCTGTTACCTACGGCTTAGATTAGATGGGCGAAGAGTTTGGTTTATTTCTGTATCTCGGTTAGTGTTCCGTTTATTATCGGTTTAGTTACGGTTTATTTGATTAGACTGAACCGGTTGGTTTAGTTATTGGCAGCATATGTTTCTGTTAAGTTGAGCCCGAGCGCTATATAGCTTCAGATCGCACCCCCCTAAGCCCAGTAGCGCCTATTAGTTTTGTTTTTAGTTTTCTTTTCTGTTTCTAAAATAGAACAATTCTGATTTTGTAAAATCTATATCTCTTAGGTTATTTAGAGTTTTTGATTGATTCCTTTTGCTCTAGTCTGCAAATTTCCTAAAGTTTCTGTATAAATAGTTTCGGCCATGTTTTAGTTTCGAAAAATTGTTTTATATGAGTTTTAGTCAGATTAGTATTTCTGCTATAAAATGAGCTGCAATTAATATTTTTAGGTGATTCTTTTTGTCACTTCTTTGTTTTGACCTTGCATAGCAGTAGGATTAAATTGGATATTTCTAGATTTTTTTAAATTAGTTTTACATGAAAACAACTCAGTTTTCCTTTATGTCATTTTGTTTCTGTTTTCTGTTGTTTTAATTACTTTAAAAATTATTTCCACCTATGTTGTATTTTATTTTAGATTTGTTTCTGTAGTTTTAGAACGTGAACTTTTATATATAGAAAAAGAAAATGTTTTATTTTATTTTCTTACTTGTTTTGTTTTAGGCATAAAAGGAGTTTTATCATAGCTTTTATTGCGTTTATTTTTGCATTAAATTTATTTTCTATTTTTCTTTCTGTCATTTAACAAAAACCTTATTTTGGCTCTGTTTAAGAAAAAAATTGTAGAAGAATATTATTTTTGAGTTTGTCTTACTTGTAGTAAAAACCTTGCGTTGATTCTATGACTTCATTGATTTTATTGTTGGATTTCTTTGTGTCTATGATTGTGTGTTATTATAATTTAATTTTTTGTTCTAGTAGAAATTTTATGATGGTATACTTATTTATGCTATGTTTGACTCAATAGAATTTCCGGAGTGCGAAGCTTGCTATCACGAGTCGCTAGCGTTCGAAGACCGTCAGCCAGGCAAGTCATTTGATCATGTTTTACAATACCTATGATTTGTTGCATTAGAATGATTCCTCCCCACGATGCATGCAGTAGGAGAATTTTAAGTTATGTTCTTGAGTAGTATCATGTGGTAGGTTGAACCCAATTCCCTTGCTACATTTGCCTGGGACGATGTAGTTTATTTTGCTATGCTCGTAGACGTGGTTGGTTTAGCGATTCATAAGGGAGATGTGAGAGTCAAGATGATGACAACCCCATGCCTTCAAGCTCAAGATGGACTTCAAATTCACTACTGGGTGGAGGATGGTTGAAGGGCACCCTGGAGCAACCAGCGGATGGCCGGGATGCATGGAGGAGCGCCATGACATCTTGCGGAAAGCTTCACCCAGCCGCGAAGAGACGGATGGATACCCCTTGACCGAAAGCTTACCTATGAAACCGCAGGCCATTATGGGCTCTGTCTTGGTCGGCCCTAGGCGTGACTCTGGCCGGACGGTGCTACGAGATGTATAAGAACGATAGGATTGGATGGGCACCGGTAGTGGTCCAAAGGAACTCTACGGAAGACCCTGTTTCATTCGTCCTGTCCTCAAACACCCAGAAGCGCGAGGACATAAAGGAGGGAATGATTCTTGCAGGTAAAGTGCACAAGACACTGCAGAGTGAAAACCTAATCGATTAGCCGTGTCCCCGGTTACGGACAAATGAGCCTCTGGAATTGGAGTATTTCGGAAATCTCAACACCGAACATAATTAATTGATGGGTTATTAATAATTTCGGGTACGAGACACTGGTTGGTGGAACCATCTCATTAACAACCAACATTTTGTAGTAATTGCAAGCAAGTCCTTTGTTGTAGGAAAAAATTGGCTTTTTCGCAAGAACATAAAACTTGGAGCCCCACAGCCAAATTGCATATAGTGTTAGCATTATTATTGTTGTTCTCTCTATGACTTGCCAACATATTCAAAATGCTGACCTACACGGCTGCAACGTCTCATGTTGCAGAGGAATTTCTCGACCTGGAGTGAGGCTACGATCTACGCTCGATGATTGCCCTATGGAGTCGGATGGACTCGCTTATTGTTTACGCTTTTGCAGCATTTAGTTTTTCTCGTGAGTTGGCCTTCGGCCGAATTTATTCTATTGTAATAAAGACTCGGTATGAGAATCGTGTATTAAATCAGGTGTGATTGAACTTTGAATCTTTTCATCAATGTACTATGTGTGCTAGCATGATCTTGGGATGGTACAGCTACACAGAGACTTGACCGATTTCGGGTCGGGTCGCTACATGTAATCTCGAAAATACCTACCGGCTGGAAGGTTTTAATGTTTGATATCACACGATTAGTATGTGTGGACCGTGTGCGATGTCTGTTACTCCCGCTCTGCTTCAGTCCCTTGATTCAAATTTTCGGTAGCCCCGGCATATTACTCCCGCCTCTGCATCCCTCGCAATATCAAAAATATCTGCTCACCCTTGATCCAAATTTTCAGTAGCCCCGCCTTGTTACTCCTGCCTAGTAAAATTTTCAGTTGCCGCAGTATTTC